>NC_083773.1:36624227-36769227 GCF_963514075.1 Conger conger
TGTCTGTGTGTGAGTGTGTGTGTGTGTGTCTGTGCATATGTCTGTATGATTGCCTGTATATGTGTTTGTGCATGTGTGTGCATGTGTATATGTGTACAGAAATTGAATAGACACTATAAAGATGTACATAGTCATTACATTACATTACATTACGTGGCATTTAGCAGACGCTCTTATCCAGAGCGACGTACAACAAAGTGCAAAGTACAACAAAGTCATGAAGCCTTACTGCACATGGGATCATTATGCACACTACAGCCTGCCTGTGTTACCAACATACCATGGCAGAACCCACACACAAAGGTTCCAGGCTTGTGCTATGTGCTTCTGACATCATGAAACACACGTTCGCTTCCTAAGCAATCCACCAAACTTCAGGCACGCACCAAATTCACATGCAAGCACAGGGACGGTTGTCTATTACGCTCTAAGGAAACCTGGTTGAACCAAAGGAATCGATAAACAATGATCCGTCGCATATTGGAGGTTTTAACTGCCCAATTAGAACAAAGGAGGACTGCCCAATTAGAATGGATCGTAACCAGAAATCAACTGGCGAGGGAAGAAGAGAAAAGTGCAGACGGAGATAAAACTAAAATGTAAAAATGAAATCGAAGGTAAGTTTCATGGCAATAGTCCACGACAGGCATGGCGAGAAATGCGAACGGTAATGCATTGCCTCCTGGCGCGGAAATCGCTAGTGACGAAACGGCGAAACTTTCAAGAAATCAGTTTTTCTTGAAATTAAATCCAGGGGCGCACTTCGACACCCTTCAGCAATCTTTGCACCAGAGCCCTCTGATAGTTCCGGATAGTTCCGCCTGGTCACACGAGCACTCAATAAATTAAGCCCCAGTAAATCAGTGTCCAACTGTACCGCATTCCAGGGACATTTCTAATCATCCACAACCTCACCCCCACCTCACTGTGAAAACCAAGTACCTAAAATAAGTACAAATGCCCTGACCTCCCTTTTGATAAAAAGCTTGGATAAAATTTTGCTGTCCTCTCTAATTAAAGAAATAGGCGGCCAACTAGCTGCAATTCACCTACAAGGCCAAACATGGCATTGAAGAGGCACTTCTTTTTCTCATCCAAATTTATAATAAAAATGACAGACTTACAAAAGAAAATCATTTAGTATGTATGGTGAAGGTTATCTTGGTGCGCCTGAGGTTTGACTGTGCATACTAAAAACCGAATTCAAATATTGATACGTTCTGTAGAATTTTGTGTATGGGGGGTTCTGTTTGTGGGGTTTTGATGTCGTTCTTGGTTCGATAGTGCGTGTATTGGCAAGTTTCTTCTTTATTTATTTTATTTGTACCCTAGCATAATTAAATGAATTGACCGTGGTGTTTTCATAAAGGGGCATTGCAGTCCAGTCTTTTTCTCATCCCTATGGTAGCCGCACACCTAGCCGATCAGAAGACATACACATGTATTCTGTCTGTTTTCCCTCCGCATTCAATACAGTAAAACTTTACCCTCATGCTACAAAAACTCAAGGACGACTGTCAACGGTAACTGAACGCAGTGGATGGATGCTTAGCTCAGTAACCGCACCCAATCTGTCAACAAAGCCTCTGCTTCCCCCATTATCATCAATAGGGGCCTCCTACCTCAGTTACCCAGTCTTATTCACCATCTACACAAAATGGCTGACTGCCCCTTATGAACTTGTCACATTGTCAGACTTGTGGATGCCACAGCTATTATAGGGCTCATGTCAAACAACCGCACTGAAGATCATTACAGGGATACGGTCTGTAAATATTCAGAATTGAGCAAATAACATTGTTTAATCTTAAACACCTAAAAAAAAAAAAAAAACTAAAGAAATGATAACAGACTTCAGAGGCACTGGTTCATATGCAGTAGATGATCAAATGATTGACAGGTATCTTGGAGCGTTCACTGGCTATAAGCTCAACTGGAGCGGAAACACACAGGAAACATTCGGCAAAGAACGGCAACAACTACATATACTCAGAAAAGTAAGAACTTCTCATGCCAGCAATAACATCCTCTTCAAGTTTCAGCAAACATTCATTAAAAGCCCAATAACCTTCAGATTTCCTGGCAGATACCGTTCACTCACATTCGGCAACAGAAATAAAAAACAAATAAATGCTTACAAATAACACTTCTACAATCTGCGGAATAAAATGCCCGGACATTCAAACAGTCTTCAATCGCAGAGGCGTTTGGAAAACCGATAACATCATTCGGGACGTTTGTCCTCCGTTCCACGTACTGTACGATCCCTTCCACCAGTGAGGGAGTTCAGATCACATATGTACACGACAGCTATAGCGCCAAGGACTTTCATTCCAATTTCCATCAGTTTACAAAACAAAGGACATTAACCATACCCCCTCTCCCCCGGCCCCTCCTCCCAGACCTCCAGAGGAACCGAGGCAGTTATTAATTTTTCATTGTCGTTGTTAATTTACGTTGTTTATGAAATGTTGATGATCCTCGTTGTTCATTTGTCTTGCTTTGATACCGACGTCCTTGCTGTTGCGGTACTGTCCTGTCGTTGTTGCTCATAGTTTGTTCGGTGTAACTGTTGCGCGTGTAACAAATCAATAAAGCCTTAATTCATTCACTCACTCGTTCGTTCATTCAACCACAGGCCAAAGTCATACAGCACAAACGCACACATGCGCAATAGCTCTCCCGGACTGAGGATGCTAAAACAACATTTCTCTTTTCTTGCTTACCTTCAATACCAAACTGAAGGGGAAGAATGTCTCATAACTCATAAGTATGTCAATGACTCATATTAATGACATATTCTTACACAATAATATATTCTTCCAATAATAAATAATAATACATAAATATGCATTTACATAATAAATAAATAAATTGATTTAGTGCTCATTTAATTCACACAGTGACAGCTGGTTCTAAATGTTAATGAGATGCTCCTATGCCCCACAAGTATTTTAATAAATTTTGTTTATGCTTGATGGTATGGATTGCTGTGATTATGAGTGCTGAATTAAGTGTTCTCTTGCTAGAGGCCATGTGCTGTGTGCTGACCTCTCAGCTCCAGCTCCCGATCAATGATCCGCCCCCTGCTGCTTCCAGCACCAGCAATCATCTGCTTGTTGCACATGCAATGATCCACTATCACAACCTATAAGACCCGCTATCAGATCCTACAATGATCCACTATCACAACCTATAAGACCCGCTATCAGATCCTACAATGATCCACTATCACAACCTATAAGACCCGCTATCAGATCCTACAAAGATCCATTATCACAACCCACAAGACCCGCTATCAGATCCTACAATGATCCACTATCACAACCTACAAGATCTGCTATCAGATCCTACAATGATCCACTATTACAACCTATACAACCTACAAGACCCACTATTAGATCTTATGAATATCCACTATCAGAAACTACAATGATCCACAATCATAACCTACAAGACCCACTATTAGATCTTATGAATATCCACTATCAGAACCTACAAGACCCACTATCAGATCCTATGAATATCCACTATCAGAATCTACCATGATCCATTATCAGAACCTACAACGATCCACTATCAGAACCAACAATGATCCAGTATCAGACCCTATGATCATCCATCATATCACATTATATTAATAGCATTTGGCAGACGCTCTTATCCAGAGCGACGTACAACAAAGTGCAAAGTGCATACCCATGACCAGGGATAAGTGTGCTGAAAGACCACTATCAGAACCTACAAGAACCAGTATCAGAACCAACAATAATCCACTCTCTTTTTATTGTGATCAGCTGTTTTGTATTTAACAAAAATCTTCAAACAGAATATTTAACAGTATTTAACAGCACCCTCCACCAAACCCCAAAGCAATTTAGCTAATGAGACCAGAACAGGGAATATTGTGGCTTCCATCTTTGTGCAAGCAGTGAGACCAGACAATCATGCAATGATCCACTCTCATATCCTAAAATGACTCAATGCCAGAATCTGAAATGACTCACCATCAGATCCTAAAATGACTCAATGCCAGAATCTAAAATGACTCACCATCAAATCCTAAAATGACTCAATGCCAGAATCTAAAATGACTCACCATCAGATCCTAAAATGACTCAATGCCAGAATCTAAAATGACTCACCATCAGATCCTAAAATGACTCACTATCAGATTCTAAAATCACTCAATGTCAGATTCTAAAATCATTCAATGTCATTACTCAATGTCAGATTCTAAAAGATGCCATTAATAAAAAATTAAAAAGACTCACTATCAGATCCTAAAATCACTCAATGTCAGAATCTAAAATGACTCACTATCAGATCCTAAAATGACTCATTATCAGATCAGAAATGATTCACTATCAGATGCTAAAATGATTCACTATCATTGCGCCGTTATCAGTACCTGCAGTGGACCACGATGGGCCCGGCATCAGGGGGGTTGAGGAACTTGACCTGGCGCACAAAGCCCAGAAGGCCCGTGGCGTAGCAGGGCACCCCGTGGTCGGGCCAGCTGGTGAAGTGGAACTGCCGAATCTCCCGGATCTCATGGTGGCCCTTCTGAGAGAAAGCACACACTGGTATTGACCATACCAGATACTTATGACTTATGGAGGACATGTCATACACACAACAATGCAGTAAGGAGACCATACACACACACACACACACACACACAGACAAACAGACACACACAAATGCACAAGCACACACACACACACTCACACACACACACACAGAAACACGCAAACACACAAACACACAGACAGACACACACACACACACACACACACACACGCAAACATGTAATGCACACACACAAACAGACAAAACGCCAACACACAAGCAAACACACACACACACAAACACAAACAGACACACGCAAACGGAGAACATGCACACGCACACACACACTATTGTGTTCAGGAAATATTCGTCATTTGTTTGAAATTGAGAAATGCAGGATGAGCCGACATGCTGGGTAACAAATTAATTTCCCACTGCGGTGAAAATAGAAATATATGTTTAAAATATAACACACGCTCCATACAAGGTCAAGTATCTACAGCTTTAAAAAAAGAAAATAAAAATAAAATAAAAAAGAAAATAAAAAAGAATAAAGGAAAAACCGACATATTAACTTCGGAACCATCCACGGCCAGGGCTGAAAACATATGCAGAAAAGCACTGGGAGCCTCGCAACTCAAGGACTCTCGAGAGCAGATGTTCAATCCCCGGCTTTCCCTCCAGACCTTCTACAGTCCCTCTCCCTGCCTAATTGCTAATTTGGGTTTGAGAGAAATTGGCACCAATCGCCACCTGCCCATTACGGACAAGCCAAGAAACATGGAGAGGTGGCCATTTCGTCGCTAACGTCTCGTCGCTAACAGCGGCAGGCAAACCGAGGCCAAAATCAGAAAAAACGGCGCTAAACTACGTCAGATAAGCAGTACAGACTGCGGGTTTGCGCTCGCCGAACCCGCAGCGGATATCTCTCTTTATATACAGCGGCGAGCTGTGCATTCAAAAAATAATAATCCCCCGCAACCACATAATTGATAGCGTTTCTCAGGCTTTCGGCTCTCTTTCTTCCTGTTCTTCCTGTTACTCAGCTAGCCTGTTAGCCCCGCTCCGTTTCCAACCAGCGATACCCGCTAACTCGCGCGGCCCTAGCCCGGCGGGAACCACAGACGGTCGGGCGGTAATTGGGATTCCCGGGGCTCTCCGAGTATACGGAAAACTCCCAGGTCAAGGCGTCGCATCGGCGTGGAGGCCGGTTTGACGCAGGCTAAAAGCGCCCTGTCGCACAGCCCCGGACCCCTAATAGCCCGTGCAATTACGGGAACTGCCGCTCTCTCTCTCTGTCTCTCTCTCTAAACTTCCTTGTTTTTCATTACAAAGCGTTCCCCGGATCAGCGAACAACCCCTTAACCACAGGGGGAGAAAAAAAACAAAAAACACGGCTGACAGACTCGTTTGAGCTGAAACGCACAGCCGGGCTTACATTATTTAAGGCGCACCGCGGTGCCAGGAACGCTTCTCAGCAAGCGGGAGGCAACACACTCGTTCGTCAGGTGGCGTAGTTTACCTTCTGCACCGTGAAGGTCCGGATGACGTACTCTGCCAGCGGCTCCGTCTCCATCAGGGTCACCTTGACGTCTCCGTAAACCTCCGTTTCGTCGGGCCAGTACCTCACGCACTTCACCTGGGCCGGGGCGAAAGAGCGGAGGTGTGAAGAGGAGCGGGAGAACTCGGTCCAGATCGAACGCGCACGGCCTTAACCGCTGCTCCATCCCCCCCCACCCCCCCCCCCACCCCCCCCCCCCACCCCCCGTGCTCTTAAAAGTTATTTTCCAGCGCCGGCACTCTTTGATGACTAGGGTTTGCCGATTGTCTAACCCGCTGAACTGTGTCTGCGGGAAAAAAAAGAAAAAAAAGAACTCAATTTAAGAGTCGGAGCTGAGGGAAAGAAACGTTGACTGAATCTTGGACGGAACGTTTCAAAGAAAGTTAAGGCTTGAGATGTGAAGTATTGACTCGATGGCGTGACTACAATTCCTGCTTTATTTTAAAAAAAGAATACATAATGGGATTCTGTTCTATGAAGGCTGCCAGTCACTACAGCCTATGTCATTAACCCAATGTGAGCAGGAGTCAATAACGGTCCAACCAGTTCACCTCACCAGGGGCATGGCGCTTTTTACACCGTCTAGTTTATTTGGCAACAGACACATTAATTCCTCCACGGAAAGCTCTGCCGAGGGTCCGCATTTCTGGGAAATGGAAAACAGTGTGATGCCCGGATAGCAATATTATTACAAAAAAACTAACAAAATGGAGGCTCCTCTAAAAGAAGCATCGGAACCAGCGGAAATATCTTAAAATAAATTGAGTCTCCTTTGCCTGGTGTGCTTGAATTGGAAAGTTTGTACCAAAGTAGTTTTAAGCAAATAAACAGGATGAAGTAGGGCTGGGGGAGGAAAGGGGGGCGGGGGTCCTTACCGCGCGGAACACAAAATAGTTCTGGAGCCAAAGAGAGCAGCAAAACTACACTTTTTGTGTATATGCAACTTGAGGTTTGAGGTCGTTTCGGAAACACCAAGCTGATTCCCTGGGGGGGTGGGGGGGGTGTCTCAGAACTGTTTTATTGGCATGACATATTTCAAAATATGTATCGTAGACAGCTACAAAGCGTAGCGATAACAACAATCGATCATAGAAACAATATGGAAAAAAAACAGCAACAACTGACCAACATCGACCTACCCTGCCCACTTCCACCAGGTTGGTAACCATGACAATACTGCCGGAATTCTCCTGCCAAATCATCCTCCAGAAGTCCCTCACAGTCTCCTGCATCGGCCCTGGAGAAGAGTTATACAGTTATAAACTTCATTTATTTTATTTAGATGTTATATACAGTACTCAATGAGATGGAAAAACAATGTCATTTTTTTACACATGTATTCTATCCCTTTAACCCTTTCAGTCCAAAGAGCGCCTATGGCTCTCAAGTGTAATGACCGTAAAATGTGGTACATAGCACTCTCAATCCAACCTTATACCATCAAAATGACTGCAATGCTATTGTTTTGAGCCCCTATTAAAACCCGACTACATTTTCTTTCTCAACCAAAGCCAAAACCTTGGGATTTGGGTGGACTGAAAGGATTAATGAACCACCCCCCTCCCCCGCCCCTTTATCAAGGGACATCTTCTGATTGGTTCCACCGTGGCGAGTCCGCCCCCTGACCCTCCCTCCCGGTGCGTTTGATTACCTTGAGTGGCGATGTAGTGCCTCGGTCTGTGGTAGCCCTGCGACACAGCGGGAGAGCACAAACACGCGGTTAACATCACGGCCTCCGCGCCGACCGCGCAAAAACACCCCTAAGCAAACAGGACATTCAATTACCGTTTCAATAAACGTCGTGACAACTGCGGTTTACCCGACGGCTCGGCCGCGTCGCGTGTAAAAATGACACGCAACGTTCATTAGCGCGTAGCCGCCGCGATATAAATGAACTATTAGCGGCCCCGGCCTCCCGGAGACAGAACCCCGGGCGGCGCGATGGGTTTTTACAGCGCGGTGCTGGCGCCGCCGACCCCGTAATTGTTTTATTAGCGGGGAAACGGGCTCAGTGACATGATTACAGACGCAGCTGTTTCCCAGCGCCTGGGCCGACGTCTTTCACAGGGGTCCGACCGTTTAGGAGAAAAGCCCCTCCGTACAACGGGCTTGGGACCGGGCGACAGCGTCATTACGGCGGCCGGGCCATTGTGCGGCCGCTTTTATCCGGCCGAAAACGACCTCTCCGCGCCGCCCCGGTCCCTCGCCCCGCGCTTGGAAGCAGGGGCTGGTTTTCTAGATTACATGGCTCCGGTTCATCGGGGCCGGTCCAAACCCGGGCCCTCTGCCAACTGCAGACCGCGCCTTCCTCGTTTAACCCCCTCTCTACGCCGCGAATCGACTGTCTTAACAAGCGCTTTTCATCTTGTAGTTCTTTTCTGTCAAGTAGAATAGAATTTTGCTTGTTCGCTTGTTCCCCACTGGCAAACCTTGAAATTAGTTAAACTTCCCTACCGCGTTGGCAATATTTTTGTGTTATTCAGGAAAAAAGTAATAAGAATAAGATTAGACAAGTCTCGATAAAAGACAAAAATACTTTACAGTGTGCGATGCCGGCTGTTCTGAAGGCATACCTGTGCCCACTCACACTCCACTTACACCTTACTCATGGGCTAGGAGGTAAAGTTTGGGCAGATGTAGTCGATCTTGCAAAATGAATGATTTTAAAAAAACGCTTAAGACGTTTAGGGGAGAATACACAGAAGGACAGCGGCACTTATGTATTCCGCACTGGTATAATACATTTTTATGAATTATGTGTAATTCACAAAGCACCCGCAGTGGGTGGAAAGCACACACGACTGCACTTCTCAGGAAATGGCATCACAGTGTGCTGCCTGCATCAAGCCTTTCTAAACTCTGTTACACACTGGTCATACATTTCAGCACCAAAATGAGTCATTTTCCACACAAAAGTAACTCCACGCAGGGTGTGTCCAATGAACTTCACATCAAGAACACCCTGTTTTTGAGTTCACACCTGTTTTTGAGTTAAAAACTACTGGTAGCCGTGTACTCAGGTAACACTGACAAGGCACAGCCTCAAATATGAACTACAGTACGCGGCACAGAAAATCAAATGTCTTTAGAAGGCCATTCTCATGGCTGAAATGTGTTTCAGAACTAAAAATAGAAAGACATTATTGCACTGTTGAGCTGGTGTCACAACATGTCCTCCTGGAAGACACATTTGCTGTGAGAGGTCAGATAAAGTCACAGGCTGTAGCTATGACAGCAGTGGAATATGGATGATGATTGGCTTCAGACCGCTGGACAGCTTCTTTCACAGCACTGCCTGAATGCCAGAGGCAACAGAGCCGGCTGAATGCCTTTTTCTCCTGATTATGTATTCTTATGTTCTAGAGAGGCTGAATGCCTTTTTCTCCTGATTATGTATTCTTATGTTCTAGAGAGGCTGAATGCCTTTTTCTCCTGATTATGTATTCTTATGTTCTAGAGAGGCTGAATGACTTTTTCTCCTGATTATGTATTCTTATGTTCTAGATGGGCTGAATGCCTTTTTCTCCTCATTATGTATTCTTATGTTCTAGATGTGCTGAATGGCTTTTTCTCCTCATAATGTATTCTCATGTTCTAGATGTGCTGAATGGGCAGTTCTCATCATGCGCTCTGGTGTGCATGAGTCCGTACTCACATCGATGTAGTTGGCGTTGATATAGTCTGAGTGTGGATCCCCGTCCAGCAGCTGCAGTCTCACCCTCGTGTGATCATCTGTGGGATCAAATATTCACAAAAGGCAAGTCTAAAGTTACATTTACCCAATCACAGGACAGACAACACTGCATTCACCCAATCACAGACAAACAACACTGCATGTCTAAAGTTACATTCATATTCACAGACAAACAACACTGCATGTCTAAAGTTACATTTACCCAATCACAGACAAACAACACTGCATTCACCCAATCACAGACAAACAACACTGCCTGTCTAAAGTTACATTCATCCAACCATAAGACAGACAACATTACATGTCTGAAGTTACTGTCACGTTTCATGTTTGTCATGTCATGTTTCATGTTTAGTCCTTGTCTTAGTTACATTATTGTCATGTCACGTATTTTGTTAGTCTAGTCTTACAACTTGTTACGTTTAATTTTCAGGTCATGTTATGGTTCATGTTTAGTTGTTGTGATTTAATTGTTAGTCTTGTCTTGCCACGTTATGTAGTTTATTCATGTCATATTTGGCAAACTTGTCACATTACATTACATTATTGGCATTTGGCAGATGCCCTTATCCAGTTATACAGTTGATTAGACTAAGCAGGAGACAATCCTCCCCTGGAGCAAAGCAGGGTTAAGGGCCTTGCTCAAGGGCCCAACGGCTGTGCAGATCTTATTGTACCTACACTGGGATTCGAACCACCAACCTTCCCTGTCCCAGTCATTTACCCTAACCACTACGCTACAGGCCGCCCCTGTTATGTCACGATTTATGTTTATGTTGTTTCATGTTATGTGGTTCTGTTCATTGTTTAGCATACACTTTTTCGTGTCTTTCTGCAAACCTTGCATTCATGCTTTTTATCTCTCTCCCTTTCTGTCACTCACGCTTCCCTAATTGTTTCAATTTCCCTTGTCTACCTACTAATCTACTAACGCTAGATCAGGATTAGGTAAGACTAACATTCTAACGATGTTACCTTACGTTTCTTGTGCATGTCATTTACTAACGCTAGGGCAGGATAGGTTAATTACTAACGATTACTAATTATCTTGTTAACTTGTCAATCCTCCACACCTGATTTCCATTCTCATGCTGCTCTCAAGCTAATTGTCTACACCTGTCTACACCTGCATATATAGCTCAGTTCCATGTCATGTCTTTGCAAAATTGTTGCCTCCTGTTTGTCAGTGCACTTTTGAGCGGTTTTTGTCAAGTCATTGTCTACCTGTTACGATCCAAGCCTGTTTATTGACCAAAGATGATTGACTTCTGTTTTGTTGACCATTGCCTGCCTGTACCACAACTTTGCCTGCTGTCTTTGTGCTTTTGCCCCAGACTTGAAGCAGACTTCGGTCTTGACTCTTGCGCCGTCATCAACCCTGAGCCTGCCTACCGTCCGCCTGTACTTCTGCCCGGCTGACAGCTTTCCTGGTGACTGGACTTTTTGCATGTTGTACCGATTACCGGTACTGTACTTTGGTTTTGGCTGGATTTTACGTGTATGAACATTGCTTGTTTTTTGACTACGCTCTCTGGACATTCCCTGAATAAAGCCCTGACGGGACTTTATTACACCCCTTTTGTCTGAGTCGTGCATTTTGGGTCCAAGCCCCCACATACCCGTCTCTGTTACATTCTTTCATTCGCAGGACGAAGGGCATTACAGTGCACAGGTCTAAGCAGTAGCTCCATTTCATTCCATGACACTTAAACGATTGTCTGAAATATTATATATTGTGTGTGTTTGCATATCTTTGTGGGTGCCCACCAGCTCACCGACACCCCCATCAATGGTAAACTGGTGGTTTACGGTTGCATTCAATTAAAAGCAAGCTTCCCCTCGCGACCGCTAACTCGCACACAACCTCCAGCACCTGATTCTCTGCTGTAAGCAGAGGACATGCATTATATTAACACGCAATTTAATTTAACAGGAGCATCAGTCTCCCCTGAACAACATGGGTCAAATACATAATTGTTTTACATTTAAATACTCGCTTTACTGAGCTTGTCTGGAGTATTGGAACCTATGAAATACTCTCAGAAAGTGTAAACCCTGCCTTCTGGTCCTTTTGGTTGAGGGAAAGATATAAATGGTAGCTACTCTGTCTACAAAAGTCACCAGAGAAGTACCCACATAGTGAGTCCTGCATACAGTCACTGATGTCCTGTTCACAGAACCATAGAACACAGAGTCAGCAATATTAAAGTTGTGTCTGTATTTAAAGCAGGTACAGCTTCTCCCCAAAATCCATATGACACCTCATCCCATCTTGTCCTCGTATTGACTGGTCTTCCATTTCTATCATTTGTATTTTGATGTGTCAGTTATGTTAAGTTTTTTTTTTTTAATTGCAGCATATTACTGTAAATATACAATGGTTCAACAAATGAACAAATAAATAAATAAATGAATACAGGCACTACGTATGCTACTAAGAACAATGGCTTTTTATAAAATACATGCAGAATTTAGACTCCATCTACTCAGAAATCACTGATGCTTCTAACACATCCATTTGCTATAGTGTCGGGGTGAATTTCGCTTATTCACACTCTTTCAGCGCATTGTGCAATTTACTCCACTAAATTCATCTGAATTGTAGCAGGTCATGACAAAATGAACTTTGTACAGTTGACTCTGCCTGCAGCAAACTGGCTTGTTATGATAAAGCTCTCATATTTAGCTCTCATAATTATTCGGTAATTAGGAGGCTATTAGTTATAGCGGTTTCACACATTGTTATCAAAAAGACTTTAATAGTTTCAGATGAGCTTTCACATATTTTGAATCAAAATGGCTTTTTAATAATAACAGATTTTACACCATACTCAGAAAAATACACCAGCAATAGGCACTGCCTGGAATAAATTGGATACATTTATGATTTTACATCTACCTTTCTCCTTTGGTTTGATTTTGAAGTTGGTTTTTTAAACACACACAAATTCACAAATAGGGATTATTTTAATGACTGCAGTGTTGTTAGGAATTGTATACTCCCAAAACCATTATTATAATGTCTCTGATGTGTGTATTGCCACATATTTATACAGTGTTATTTAAGGGCAGTGCAAAACAAATTTAAGTGGGCATTTTAAGTACATGGGGAGATAGGGTTGAGGTGTAGATAGTTCAGATCCTTGTTTTAGATTGATCTCAACTGCAGCCTTCACTAAGTGCTCTGTATCCATCCAGTGACATCATACCTGAGTGATATCATCATGGACGGTTAGTTCAGAACATTTGCTTTTTTCTGGGCTTAAGCTAAAAGCTTACAAATGGGCCAGATGAACTGTTCTTAAGATGAGGAGCAGTGTATTAAATAATGATTTTTGGCAGCAGACAGTTGACTCTTAATCTATTATCTGATTTTTACTGGCAGAGTGAGAATCTATCTACAGGCACTCTGAACTGTTCTAACACTGAATGTTACTGATACAATGAGAATGACGATATGGGACCTTGAATGTGACTCTTGCATTCAGGCTGAGTTCACCCTGAACATGTTGCTACTCCTGAGACTCTGGAGCTGGGAGATGAAGCAGTTGCGGCACTAAGCCTGCAATAGCTCAACATCTGTTGCAAGATTAATCTGAATTATTTTATGCTGAGAGCATCACAAAGCACTGTCCTTACAACCTCTGTGTGTGTGTGAGTGTGTGTGTGTGTGAATTTGTCTGTGCACGTGTGTGTGTGTATGTATGTGTGTGCATATGTGTGTGTGTGCGCGAGTCTGTGTGTTCTGTGTGTGTGCATATATGTGTGTGTGTGTGTGTGTGTGTGTGAGTGTGTGTGCATGTGTGTGCGTGAATGAGTGTATGTCTGTGGGAGTGTGTGCATATCTGTATGTGTATGTGTGTGTGTGTGTGTGTGTGTGGGCGTGTGCATATTTATGCATATGTGTGTGTCTGTGCATGCATGTGAGTATTTGCGCGTGTGTGTGTGCGCGTCAAAGTGTGTCTGGTCCACCTGTAATCCAGTGCACATCCAAGCAGGATAAAGTGTTGTGCTGGCAGAGTGCTTTATGTACTTTAAGAGGTAATGCAACTTGATGCTCCGGAAGGTTCCGCTATCAAATGAGCAGAATGCTGCTGCCTCCCGCTGTTTGCACTGCAATGCATGCTGGGAGCTGATCCACTCTTTAATCCTGTTCCACAGCGAGGAGATTAGCCAGCCATTTCCCTGAGGTGTACCTGGGAGATACAGTAGGTTTCCGGAAAAAATCCTTAATGTTTACTCTGGCCATTTGCTGCAAGAAGCCGGTGTTTGGACAACTGTCATCTAGAGGGGATTAGTGTAGGAAAGTATATTTGCTGAGAGGTAATAGCACCACGAGGGGATTCTACACTTTCTGATTAACATTGTGCTTCCCATTTTCATAACAGCTGTTTTTTTTCACTTTTCTGTCTATAAGGGTCACAAACTCATCTATCACATTGATCCTATTAGTCCCGACTCGTAGATTCGCACTGCTAATTTCGCCGCTATAATATTTTAACCAAATCCAACACGGATTTAATAGCACAATGATACGGAAATTTCATTACTCAGTGAAAATTTAATCAGAGCTTCCGCGAGTGACTCTTCCTTTATGTCAACTTAGGGCCAGGGGAAGAAAAAAAAAAAAGAAAAGAAAAGAAAGGCATCCAGTAAATACGAAGAAGTGAGAGTGTCTGCAGAATGTTAATCGCGAGGCTTTGGTCGATACATCAGAGGATTTTAACGGCAAGACTTCAAGGGACCGTATGAAGCTGCATGACTTACGTGCTGTGAATTAATGCCAGTTAGGATATGAGAAATTCGCAGAGAAGCTCCCTCCCTGACACGCGCGAGCGTACTCGCGTACGGGTACCCACAATCCACCAGATGAAAGGAGGTGCCTACCGGTGTGTCTTCTGAGAGACGGGTGCCCCATGTTCTTTCTAATGAAAACGAACAGCCGCCGCGCTTATTATTCTGGCTGTGCCGCGGTTCTGGCACGCCGAAACCCTTCCGTGCATTAATACGAAACTGTCAAAACACGGCGTGTGAGTGACACTTTGCACAATTGGGCACAATATATTGACACCTTGATAGAATCAGCGCTGCCGCGATCGACGGGGGGGGGGACAATGGAGCGCATGCAAGGCCGCGGAGAGGAAAGCTGGCTTTCTCGGAGCAGGGCGAAGGATTCGTTCCGTTCCCGTGAATGTCCGCTGAAGTGAATAATGGCCTCTTAGAAAGGCTCTGAGGTTGTATGGGCCGTACATTCAGAAGAAATATAAAACACACCTTGCGATTCAGAATCACATATGAACTCTCGCAGTGCCTGCAGTGGCTAACACAGTAGCTAACTGTATCTGTCTGTGATCCTTACAACACCACTGTATCTATCTGTGATCCTTACAACACCACTGTATCTATCTGTGATCCTTGATTGATATAGCACCACTGTAGCTAGCTGTGATTCACACAACACCACTGTATCTATCTGTGATCCTTACAACACCACTGTATCTATCTGTGATCCTTATAACACCACTGTAGCTAGCTGTGATTCACACAGCACCACTGTATCTAGCTGTGATCCTTACAACACCACTGTATCTATCTGTGATCCTTGATTGATATAGCACCACTGTAGCTAGCTGTGATTCATACAGCAACACTGTATCTATCTGTGATCCTTGATTGATATAGCACCACTGTAGCTAGCTGTGATTCACACAGCACCACTGTATCTATCTGTGATCCTTATAACACCACTGTATCTATCTGTGATCCTTATAACATCACTGTATCTATCTGTGATCCTTACAACACCACTGTATCTATCTGTGATCCTTACAACACCACTGTATCTATCTGTGATCTTTACAATACCACTGTATCTATCTGTGATCCTTACAACACCACTGTATCTATCTGTGATCCTTGATTGATATAGCACCACTGTAGCTAGCTGTGATTCATACAGCAACACTGTATCTATCTGTGATCCTTGATTAATATAGCACCACTGTATCTATCTGTGATCCTTATAACATCACTGGATCTATCTGTGATCCTTACAACACCACTGTATCTATCTGTGATCTTTACAATACCACTGTATCGATCTGTGATCCTTACAACACCACTGTATCTATCTGTGATCCTTGATTGATATAGCACCACTGTAGCTAGCTGTGATTCACACAGCACCACTGTATCTATCTGTGATCCTTACAACGCCACTGTATCTATCTGTGATCCTTACAACACCACTGTATCTATCTGTGATCCTTACAACACCACTGTATCTATCTGTGATCCTTGATTGATATAGCACCACTGTAGCTAGCTGTGATTCACACAGCACCACTGTATCTATCTGTGATCCTTGATTGATATAGCACCACTGTATCTAGCTGTGATCCCTACAAACACCACTGTATCTATCTGTGATCCTTATAACACCACTGTATCTATCTGTGATCCTTACAACATCACTGTATCTATCTGTGATCCTTACAACACCACTGTATCTATCTGTGATCCTTACAACGCCACTGTATCTATCTGTGATCTTTACAATCCCACTGTACCTATCTGTGATCCTTACAACACCACTGTATCTATCTGTGATCCTTGATTGATATAGCACCACTGTAGCTAGCTGTGATTCACACAGCACCACTGTATCTATCTGTGATCCTTACAACACCACTGTATCTATCTGTGATCCTTCCAACACCACTGTATCTATCTGTGATCCTTACAACACCACTGTATCTAGCTGAGAAGAGAAGAGAAGAAAAGAGTAGGGGAGAGGAGAGGGGGCGGCCTGTAGTGTAGTGGTTAAGCTAAATGACTGGAACACGCAAGGTTGGTGGTTCAAATCCCAGTGTAGCCACAATAAGATCCGCACAGCCATTGGGCTCTTGAGCAAGGCCCTTAACCCTGCATTGCTCCAGGGGAAGATTGTCTCCTGCTTAGTCAAATCAACTGTATGTCGCTCTGGATAAGAGCATCTGCCAAATGCCAATAATGTAATGTAATGCAATGTAATGTATCTATCTGTGATTCTTACAACACCACTGTATCTGTCTGTGATCCTTACAACACCACTGTATCTATCTGTGATTCTTACAACACCACTGTATCTATCTGTGATCCTTACAACACCACTGTATCTATCTGTGATCCTTACAACACCACTGTATCGATCTGTGATCCTTAAAACACCACTGTATCTATCTGTGATCCTTGATTGATATAGCACCACTGTATCTAGCTGTGATCCCTACAACACCACTGTATCTATCTGTGATCCTTATAACACCACTGTATCTATCTGTGATCCTTACAACATCACTGTATCTATCTGTGATCCTTACAACACCACTGTATCTATCTGTGATCCTTACAACGCCACTGTATCTATCTGTGATCTTTACAATCCCACTGTACCTATCTGTGATCCTTACAACACCACTGTATCTATCTGTGATCCTTGATTGATATAGCACCACTGTAGCTAGCTGTGATTCACACAGCACCACTGTATCTATCTGTGATCCTTACAACACCACTGTATCTATCTGTGATCCTTGATTGATATAGCACCACTGTAGCTAGCTGTGATCCTTACAACACCACTGTATCTATCTGTGATCCTTACAACACCACTGTATCTAGCTGAGAAGAGAAGAGAAGAGTAGGGGAGAGGAGAGGGGGCGGCCTGTAGTGTAGTGGTTAAGCTAAATGACTGGAACACGCAAGGTTGGTGGTTCAAATCCCAGTGTAGCCACAATAAGATCCGCACAGCCATTGGGCTCTTGAGCAAGGCCCTTAACCCTGCATTGCTCCAGGGGAAGATTGTCTCCTGCTTAGTCAAATCAACTGTACGTCGCTCTGGATAAGAGCATCTGCCAAATGCCAATAATGTAATGTAATGCAATGTAATGTATCTATCTGTGATTCTTACAACACCACTGTATCTGTCTGTGATCCTTACAACACCACTGTATCTATCTGTGATTCTTACAACACCACTGTATCTATCTGTGATCCTTACAACACCACTGTATCTATCTGTGATCCTTACAACACCACTGTATCTATCTGTGATCCTTACAATACCACTGTATCTATCTGTGATCCTTACAACACCACTGTATCTATCTGTGATCCTTGATTGATATAGCACCACTGTAGCTAGCTGTGATTCACACAGCACCACTGTATCTATCTGTGATCCTTACAACACCACTGTATCTATCTGTGATCCTTACAACACCACTGTATCTAGTATCTAGCCCAATGGCTGATTGATATAGCACCACTGTATCTAGCTGTGATTGATATAGCACCATTGATACAGTGACACTGCAATTATTTGTGCTTGAGATAGTACCAGTTGTCCTCTCTGAATAAAACCTTGTGGACAAACCCCACTCTTTCACACACACTCGTGAGGACAAACCCCACTCTTTCACACACACTCGTGAGGACAAACCCCACTCTCTCTTTCACACACACTCGTGAGGACAAACCCCACTCTTTCACACACACACTCGTGAGGACAAACCCCACTCTCTCTTTCACACACACACTCATGAGGACAAACCCCACTCTTTCACACACACACTCGTGAGGACAAACCCCACTCTTTCACACACACGCTCATGAGGACAAACTCCACTCTTTCACACACACACTCGTGAGGACAAACCCCACTCTTTCACACACACACTCGTGAGGACAAACTCCACTCTTTCACAAGCACTTGTGAGGGCAAACCCCACTCCCTCACAAAATCTCACAAGGGAAACCTCCGTACTCCTCAAATACTTACAAGGGCAAACTCTACATAACATCCCCCCACAGTGCATTCAAATATCAATAAGCCAGCCACCATGTGTCTGTCATATTCCCTTTGAAATTAATCAAATTCTCCTTTTATTTCTCAAAGATAAAGGGTTATCTCTAATAAACTGAGGTGCTTCATTCAGAACGAGGAGGAAAAACACTCTTTGGGACTAGAGGAATACAAAGAGGGAAATCAGAGTCATTAAAATGTAAAATAAATAAATAAAGAAGTAGATAAATAGATAAACAAGAATAAATAAATAAACAAATAAATCACCTTGCCGGAAAAAAATTGAAACGAGCAGACTGAACAATGGAGTTGGAAGCAAAGCTTTGCAATTTGCTGCAGAAATTCTGTCCCTGTGATATGTAAATGTTGGGCAATAAGTCTGTTTATTTTGGTAGCAGTCTGCTGAACTATGAATTATGAATGAGCATATGGGAGGGTTTATGTTTACACAGCCGGCAAAAAAAAGCACTGAAGGAACGAAGTGAGACAGATGTCTGTAATCCTCAGCACTTTCCGATCTTTTTACTTTTAATTCCATAAATTGTCCCAGGTAATTAATTCAGATGTGGGGTTTTGAGTGTGTGTGTGTGTGGGGGGGGGGTGGTAGTCCAAGTAGGGTGAGTGAGAGGTGGTATTGATTAAAACTTAGTGAGTCATATCAAGCGTGTTTGTGACGAACATCTCCGCTGGGGGCTGTGGACGTCAACGTTGTTTCATAACGACCCCTAACATTTAATCGATTGTACGTCGCTCTGGATAAGAGCATCTGCCAAATGGCATTAATGTGATGTGATGTGATGTGATGTGATGTGATGTAATGTAATGTAATGTAATGTAATGTAATGCTATGTAATGTAATGTAAAAAACTAGCACAGGTACCACTACCAATTTCATTTAAAAGGGTCACGGTCACCTGGACGCGGAGCTCTAAGGGGTGTGGGGAAAAAACCCATATTACAAATGAACCAGTTGTGAAATCCAGAATAACTGGTACAAATCGTCTCAGGTCACGGTGCAGTCTATCCTGATGGCGGTTGGCCTTGCACCTGTCAATAAACTCTCGCTACAAGACGTATTTAACTGCATTTCACTGAAATGAAATGTGTGAGCCAGATAATGGACCTGCTTTAACTAAACGGCACAGCGCCATCTCCTCAGACTTTTGAGAATTTCCATTAACTGCTTTTATTACGCGGAGATGATAGCCTACCGCAACCGGAATTGGAAGGAGAACACTGCATTTCTTAACGCGTAGGCCTATGCAGTGTGGGAGCAGTACAACTTTCATGAGCATCCATTATTAAAAGGGGTTTATAGCTGCATACCAAACATACCCCAGGTTTAATTGATGGATGTTAAAACCAGCACTAGTGGGGCTGCCACCTGTGTATCGTCTACCTTTGTACTTCAGCTTGCCTGCAACCAGGGGATAGAATTGACTCACAAAATGGAAATGAAACTTCAAAACAATCAATATTTTTCCCCTCCACTGTGTCTGAACAAAGCAATGTTAATTGAAGAGCGGTTTACTTTTACAGTATGTTTTATTAGGTGTAGGGTGAGATGCCATAGTCTCTCGCTGGCACCTGGCCAGTATCAGTGAATCCCCCGCTTCGTTTCAGCACACGGTGGTGATGGCACCAGCGGACAGCTGTCTCAGCGGACTCTTCCAGCCTCCTGGCAGACCGCCGAATCCGACACCCACCCAACCACGCTTCCCACCTGCTGTCCCCGCAAATATTCCATCTCTTTGACACCCGCTGGTACAACCAAAACTGTAGGGGCCGAGACCACGACCTTGGACGGCTTCCACCTGGAATAAACCTACGCTTGGCATAAGGCAACTACCCGTTGGAGTTGCTGATAAGACAACTGAAGAAAAAACTAACCGACACAAGAGCAGCCAAAGGAAACGGGTCTGAACCCTGTACATAATCCTGTTTGATTTCACGAACATACATCTAAGAAATATGGTTCTGCACGAGCGGCGTGACAAGTCCAATTATTTACCTCCCATGGAGTCTGATTGTGCTATTGCGGAGGTCTGGTTCTCATGGTAACGGAAGGACCACAGCTAATGCGGATTTTGTCGATCGCAATGATTGCGGTGGCATTATGTTTTCATTTCATGAGGCCTAACACATCCAACTGGTGCTTAGTAATAGCTTAGAAGTGTTTAGCTGAATATATGTGCTTAAATGTAAGAAGGTTATGCTTGGCAAACTTTCTCTCTTAAAACACACAAATCCAATATTATGCAAGCAAATAACTAGTTCTGATAGAATTCTGAAAACAAAAATGTGTTTCTATGGATACATAAGCAACTTTTAACTTAACAAAATTAAGCAACTTTTAACTTTTAACAAAATTAAGTTCTAACAAGGAGATGAAAGAAAAACATACCGCAACAGTAGACTATTAATTAGTGGTTTGTTTGGTCACGTCACTTTGTAAATCTTAAAGATTCTCTTCTGCATTTACTTCATGCTAAACTAGAGCACTTTTGCCCTGATACACATTCCTCTCTCTCAAATGCTGACCTAGTTACTTTGAAAAATGTATAGCCTATGCATTACAAACAAGTATTTTTGTTTTATTTGGACTTATTTCCATTATTTCCAGACAAATATATTGCCAATGAGGTGAGACAGTTTGACCCATTTCAAGATTACCCATTGGGGAAAGAAAATATCACATGGCAAGCAAACAGTGACTTAAAACCAGCTAATATTTTGTACTTAAGTGTTATTATAAGGCCAAAATGCTTAAGATAGGCTTTTCTTTGCAGTGTAGGTTCTTCGTCTCGGGTTTCGAAATGAAAGCTAAAGAGATTGCGGGAACCCCCAGACAGGTGACCTGGGTGTACATTAGTTTCAGACCACAGCCCAGCTCTTTCTGCAGCTCAATAATAATAAAGCTTTGCTAGAAAGAAGTTTAATCCTCCAGACATGCACCATATTACACTCACATCAAGTTTTTTCTTTCCTCCAATAATTTCTGTAGAGCCTCATGAGTGAGCTGAAGAGCTGCAGGATGCTATGTGAACCTCCACAGCTTTGACCTCCTGCAGCGACGGCAGGTAGTGTCATTCCCACAGCTGAAAACAGCACTGTGCACTGTGCTGACTGCATGACCACAAACGCATGGCCTCCTTTAATAAGCCAGTCTGTGTCACAAACTATCCTGTGTGTGTGTCTGTGTCTGTGTTTGTGTCTGTGTGTGTGTGTGTAGGTCACTGTGCAATTGCAGTACTCACAAGCGATGATATTTCCATATCGGTTCTTGTTGCGATTTTCATCTTTTTTAGCAGTTTCCCAGGGAGCCGTCTGCCCTTCTGCCAGCCCCTGCAATGACATCACTCCTGTCACACATTCTGCAATGACATCACACCCGTCACACATTCTGCAATGACATCACACCTGTCACATTCTGCAATGACATCACACTTGTCACACATTCTGCAATGACATTACATTACAAGGCATTTAGCAGACACTCTTATCCAGAGTGACATACAACGAAGTGCAGATCAAACGCAAGTACAAGTGCGAAGAGAACCTGAGAGGACAGTACAGTTCCGAGTCCTAGTGTAAACATACAGATATTCAGAACCCTTGAAGAGTACAATCAACTTCCAAACTAGCATACCACAGTTGGCAGCTAGAATACCCCGAGTACAACAATACAATAGCTAATACAAAAAACAACAATATCTATACAACTATATAAGGGCCATTACAGTCTATGGCATATATAAGGCTAATCATGGTGGTGAGTTAGGGAGGGAAAGGTGTAGCCTGAAGAGATGAGTCTTCAGTCTTTGCTTGAAAGAGGTCAGAGACTCTGCCGTTCTGACATCCACCGGGAGGTCATTCCACCACCGTGGGACAGACAGCAGTCGTGAGCAAGAAGTGCAGGTGGGGCGAGGAGGAGGCACCAGACGGCATGAAGTGGCAGAACGGAGGGGTCTTGCTGGGGTATAGGTCTTGATAAGTGATTGAATATATACAGGGGCTGATCCCTTACCTGCCTGGTACGCGAGCACCAAAGTTGTAAATCATCATACTCAAATAGCAATGACATCATACCAGTCACACATTCTGCAATGATGCACCTGCACCTGTCACACACATTTGGCAATGCCATCACAGCCTAGATGGGATGCTACTGCAGTGAGCTCACAGGACAACACATACTATGTAGGATACTTAGTGGAGGCATAAAGACTGGGGGTTTTAAAGAACAGGCTTAATAATGTGCTATTTAGCTTTTAGACATACATACATGCTATTTTTTTACGATTAGTCTCGTTTCATTCTGACATGACACACACAAACACACATGCACATGCACATACACATACACACACACACACACGCACACACACTCTCACACACACACACACACACACACACACACACACACACACACACACACACACACACACACACACACACACACACACACTTATACAGCAGAAAAGCATTTGTTCTTTTAATTAGATTTTTTACTCAGACCTCCAGTAGCAGTACTCTCTGTTATTCTGGCAGAGATAGGCTAGAAGATCCTTTTATTTCTGTGAATACTGCATACCATACAGAAACTGCAAAGTCCAGTGAAAATGAAACATGCAACATTGTACAGATGAGCATTAAAACAGAACTGCCTATGGATGAATATCTTATTTAGCTGACTTTAAACAGCCAGCGTAAACAGAGCAATAAAGTGCTCATTAGGGTCAGTGGAGATGATAAACTGAGGCACTGAACAACATCTAAATCTCCAATCCTGACTCACTATGGCAAGGAGAGATCCCACTGCACTTACCACCAAGAGTGGGGAGGCCCCGGGTGTCTGAAAAATAATTCCAAAATAGCTTCCTCCTTCTGGACCCCTAATTATCCCCAGTCCCTCCGCCCTCAATAAACCCCCTCCCTCCACCTTGGCAGGCCTGGGCTGAGCATTCTGCAACAAAATGGCTGACCGGCATCTCCCACACTGCAGAAAATTACTTGACTTAAGCGTTCCATTGGCAAATATTGAAATGAGTCTTGAGCTCAATGGCAATATATTTTTTTATTTGGCAAAAAAAGATTTCTAACTTCTAACTAATATCTCAATATAAGTACTAAAATACTTGTTGTGATTGACTTATGTTTTGGTTTTACCAGCGACTTATGTGTAATTGATTTCAGAGGTAAGTACTATGAAATTGACTTGAAAACGTATTTTCATAGTGTTTAACAAGTTTGTTTCATGGCACTTCTTTCATAGTACTTAAATCTGAAATCAATGTAGTATCCTAATAATTACACAAGCAGCTGTGCATTTACCCCGTAAATGCTAGGTAACTAACAGCCTGCAAAATAAAGTGCAGAAGCTGCTTTCTGTTCCACTAAAATGATCATTTCTTTAGAAAATGATAACTGTGCCTGTGTTTTGCGTTGAATTGTTAAGACAGAAGTTTATCTGTGAACCTGATAAAAGTGATTGGAAAAAGATATATATTTAATTAACCTCACAATAACAGGACCCCGCATTTTTCGTCGTTTAATTTTTCCTGACCCTGCTTATTGCCTTACAGCGGGGTCTTGCGGTATTCGTGAGGCAAAGGGAGGAATGTTGCCTGAATCTGGGCCAATGCCCTTGCGCACAGTCGAGCTGCCGAGCGTGCGTGTGTTCAGAAGGGGGCCCATATGGAGGTCCCACACAAAAACAGCACAGACAGCTCTGTCACCGGTGGCTAATTTATGCCGGATTGTCCTTTAGCGTCCACTGAAGGAGACGCGGCTAAGCTGTGTCGCAGCACGCAGATTCATCAGGAGCGAGCCTGACCCACTTCCGCCAGCCTCCACTGCCCTGTCCGTCAGTCAACCTTAAAGTCGCCGGGGCCAACCGCCAAAAACGCACGCTCTCCTGAGAGGACCTTTTTCCAGAATGCAGGTTCAACACATTTTCATCCTCCATTTTAAAAAACGCCTTTGAATTGCTCTGGAATTTCTTTTCAATCTTTTTTCCTTCCCTCTCTCGCTTTTCTCCCTCCCACTGCACTCTACAGAACAGGAGGGAGGATTGCACTCATCTGTCACTCCCAAAATAGGCAAACTGGCTACACAGATGAACATGTGGGGAGAAAAGCTGGGTGATTTATGGAAGAACAGAGGAGGGCAGGAGCTTCAGAACGTTACATAACGTTAAATAGAAGCTTACTCTTACTCTGCAGAAAATAAATAAATTACTAGAACAAGCAAATTTCATCGAACAAACTTCAGTTCCTTTCAGACCTGGGTCAAATACGTAATTGTGTTGCATTGAAATTATTTTCTCTGCGTTATTAAACTTGTTTGGTGTATGGGAACTAATGAAATACTCTCAACAAGTGCCCCCACCTTCTGGTCCTCTTGGTTGCCTCAAATGAATTAGGGGACAGTATCAATCGAGTGCAGAAAAGTATTTGAATCAAAAACAATTACATATTTGACCCAGGTACCTTTACCATTAATTGAACTTATAAATGACTAGGCTTCTGACGCAAGTATGTCCGAATATAACTGCAACAGATGCAAAGGGCAACTTTGTCAAGGGGTTTTCATTTAAAAAGGGGTTTTGATATGGCAACATTTAAAATGAATGTTGTGTTTTGACCCGCACAAAAAAATCAGAGTGGCTGGCAAGGCCGAAGTGGTGTGACGGCTGTGGGCTGAGTGATGTGGCGGCGTGTAGCCGTTTGTTATGCTAACGCTGATACCCGAAGGCTGCAGGCTTCACTTGCAGGGCAACTCTGCCATGACTTTGAGTTAGCACGAACTGCCACGGTTAGCACGAACCTCCACAGTTAGCACGAATCGCCATGGTTAGCACGAAGCCTTACCACCGCGTGTTGAATGCCAAGACTGCAGCCACGTTCTTAAAATAAATTCCCACACAAATTTGAGATATATAATTGATTATCTGCAGCCCAACAGCCAACATGGGGACCCCAAATTGTGATATTTAACAAATCTTAACAGCCAACGTGAGCAACCCAAAAAAAATTAACCCAACCCAACAGCCAACATGGAGACTGCAAGATATGAAATGTAATCCAACCTAACAGCCAACATGGGGACGCCAAAATGTGAGATTTAACCCAACCTGCAAGTCACTAGAAAAACAAAAGACTTTAAAGAGCCAGGGAACAGATCCAGCTGACATTAACCACTCTCTTAAATTTGTCTGGCTTCGCACAGAACGCCCGGTAGAGTTTTCTTGTCTTTCGTTGGCAGAGTAAACACCAGCGCTCATAAACAGAGAACACGGGGGGTGTAAAAACAGAGGCAGCCGCGTGTCCGATAACGGCAGTAACGCCGGGAACCCAAAGGGGCGAAGAATGCCTATGAGTGTTCAAATCCGGATATACAAATAAAGTCATTCCGTGTCCCTATCGAGAAAGAAAGGGGAATTACAAATCTGTAGAAATGTTTTTTTTTTTTCAAAACAGAAAACCACAGCACTTCAGCTCACAGCATACAGCGGCTAATCTGCAGAAATAACCCCCGGATACCGCCGCGCTTTATGGTTTTTGTCTCCACTACGACCGAAGACGAGAGCAAAAAAAAAAAACCTAAGTAATAAAGGATGTTTGTGTATCACGTTCTAACAGCTTTTCCCGTCTCCATTTCGAGAGGGCTACGTGCGGAGTTAAGCCCACCGCAAGACCGCGGCGAGGGCCAGCGTGAACCGCTCGAGGCCGTTTGTTCGTAAAACAATGAGCGGGCTTTTAAGCCAGAACCGTTTGGAAGGACGGACGGAAAACTCTTCTGCTTTTTTTTTTGGCTGACTGGCATTTTTTTCCGCTGCTATCTACACACTGCCATCTGCCCAGCCTGTGTAGAAACCAGTTTTCAGTCTGCATGTCCCCTCCCCTTTTGGGAGTTGCGGCTCCCTGAACAGGCGACAAAGTCGGCTCAAAGCACAACAGGTTGCCCACGCAACAGACTAGAAAACGTAAAAAGAAAAATGCAATCTGGAATGAAAGCGAGAATAAAAAACACCTCCAAAAAATGTGTCTCGAAACTACAATATGGAGTTCTGAGGGTGTACGTAGGTTGCCTGGCAGGTGGCAGAGAGGTATAAACCAACACACAAAAGAGGTAAACAACCCATATTATGAATGAAACGCATTCATGTAAATACGCATTTCAAATACGTCTGATTAGAGTCCATCCGTGGTCCTGGAGAGCCGTAATGTATGCTGGTTTGTCAGCACTTAATTGATTCATTGAAGCAAATGAATACACAGGTAACCTCGCCTGGCATCTTGGGTCTAAAGCGGTTGCTGTATTTAAAGATGATAATAAAAACCAGCAGACCCTGTGGCTCTCCAGGACCAGGGCTGGGGACCCCTGTTGCACTTCTCAGAAGCAGGTTTTTACAGATTCTCCTGTTTTGTTTCCCTCCTCCCTTATTGGAATTTTATTCAAATTAAATCTGCTGCTTGTTTTGTAATATATTGATCTTGCAGCTGGCCTGATTTCAGCTGGAGACTCTTGAGGTGTTTATGTATCATTTGCTGCGCACAGAGAGACAGTGGGGAAGAGAGCGAGGGAAGTAATTACACCCCCCCACCCCCCCAGGAGGACTGATCGAGCCTCTATTCCCATTTGGGTGGGGGGTGGGGGTGGGTGGTTGTTTTCAAACCACAAAACAAAACACCCTTAATGGAATCCCTTTCATCTCAAATCTGTCTGTTTTTCAAACTGATTAATATTCCAACTTTAGGGGAAAATACTGAGAGAAAGAAATAAAAAAATAGAAAGCTGCTGCAGGGGAAACAGAAACACACACACACACACACACACATACACATACACACTTACATACACTCACACGTACACACATACACACGCACACACACACACACACACACGTGCGCACATGCACACACTGCACATATGCATGCACATACACACAGAAGTCAGGAGTAACACACACATACACACAGGAGTCAGAAGTAATACACACACACATACAGGCCAGGAAGGATACACAGACACACACAAACACCTCCTTTCATGCAGTGTATCAATATTAACCGAGATGAGCACTATGCGATGCTCAGCGTAATCATGAATTTATTTTACTTAGTGAGCAAGTCATTTATGTCTGATTTATGCTTTTCTGGATCGACACAGGTAGCAGTAATATAGCTAATGCAAACACTAATAGTCTCCATGAATTTTTATTAACATCTGCACCAGTAAGCAAATTATTGGCCCAATAATTAAATATGAATGCTATATGAAGGATAAAATATTCAAACTGAGGTGGCAAGAAAAAGATTCTCCATATCAAACGAATTAGAAATAGCTGTTGTAAGACATTACTGTCAGATAAAACAAATTAAAAATAACTGTTACACAGACAGATGACAGATACACAGAATAATTCATTTTAACATTGTATCTTGACCGTTTGAAGAGTGGGTTCTGAGAATGGCTGTTTGAAACTACATACCACTATACTACTTTTACAAAATGTGAGGCTCATTTTCATTTAAATGTAATCATTATGCTAAGTGTGCTATGCTAAGTTTTGAACACAGCCAATGTTTTATTTTCCAGTGTTCTAGAACTCCAGTAGTGATTGTTACATCGGTGATGGAATTCTCAGTTATGGACATTCTAATCACATATTTGTGACCTCTGACCTTAAAAGGGGGAAGGAATTGTGGGACATGTAGTTCACACCATGTTCACAAAAACCCTGCTCACCCCATACAGTAGGGAGAGTAGATATGTGACAGCTGTCACATGTGAAGAGGTTACAGAGATGAAAGAAATGTGGCTCCATCTTTGTTTTCTGACTGGAATCACCTGCTCCTGTATTATCAGTGAGGAACCTGTTCCGTCCTGTCTCCCCTGCCTTCACGCATCTACATTTGTCTTTTTTTGGCTGGCTCCCCCGTCCCTCCCCACAGCTCTGCCGCTCTCAGCCTCTCGCTCCCGCTGCCCGTCCGTTATGTCCTCTGTCCGTGTCACTGCATCCGTCACACTGTGAGTAATGGCCTGATTAAAGCCACAGGCAATGCAGGTGGCTACAGCCCAATGGATCTCATTTGAGTTCTGATATTGCTCTCCCTTTCAATAACACACCACGCACACACACACACACACACACACACACACACACACACACACACAAATGCACACACGCACACATGCATACACACGTGCACAAACCACACACACAAATGCACACATGCACGAACACGCCACATGTGCACAAACCACACACACAAACACACACAAATGCACACATGCACACACAGAAGACACATACAAAAACATGTACAAATCACATGCACGCACACACAAACACAAAAGCACACACACACACACACACACACACACACAAACATGCACAAATCACACACACAATCACAAAAGCACACATGCACACACACACACACACACACACACACACACGAGGCTCAGGTTGTGAGACAGCCAGCTGCTCATCATCCTTTGAGAACACACAGTCCCAGGCCAGCGCCTCCGCGCCCTGCCTAATCTCTGACGCTCACAGCGGAGCGATAAAGGAGCCTGTACGGTGCGTTTCCAGAGCACGTGACGGCCTGGCGGAGCAGCCCGTACAAACAGCAGCACCAAAAAGACCACCAGCTTCATTTACGCCAGGATGGCTCTGAAATTGGGGAAGCAAATCAGGTTAGGGGAAGGCGATAAGAAAGAGGTGTTATAAAAATGTCTTCGCTGATGGATGATCCTCCCATGCAAGAGGCAGGAAGAGTGGTTTTTATCTAAGTACGGTGTTTACGGCAGAGGAAAGGGGCTTGTGCTGTAACATTTAGGAACTTGTGCTGAGACGGGAAGGGGAAGGAACTGAGACAGGAAGGGGATACAACTGAAACAGGAAAGGGATGGAACTAAGACCGGAAGGGGATGGAACTGAAACAGGAAGTGGATGGAACTGCAACAGGAAGGGGCTGGATTTGAAACAGGAGGAAGAAGTTGGGGCTGTACCAGGAAGAGTTTGAATGGTTGGAGCCTTAAATCCAGTCAAAATAAATAATCAAAACTCCCTGTCCTTAATCCTGTACACAGTAAATGACTTGGTCACAGGTATCATTTTCTCATATTGAAATACTGTAATGTAATAACAGGGAAATTATATAACTTGTATACTTAATTTATTATCCATTATTGTAGCTAATGCAGGGTAATTCTGAAAGGATTTGTGTTCTTTCATCTCATGTCCCCTCTAAGGATCTACTCCCTCACCACTATTGTATTGCTATCCCCATAGGAACATATGATTCAAAATGAAAGGCACCCCCCTCCTCCACTGTAAGCCTCACTGTGCACGGAGTAGTTGTTCAATAGCAGAAAAGGGCAGTTTAAGGGCAACATCTCTGAGTCATCGTCAGTGTTCAGTTGCTGAAAGACGCCTTTGTTTTAGCAGATGACTGTAAGACGGCAAGCGGCAGGTTTTCGATGACGATAAGGGAACTGGGACATGTTGGTTTACGGTTCTAAAAGAATAGCAAATGGCCATCAACAAACCAGATGCAAGATGCACAGGAAATGTGTTTATCTTGAGCAGGGGTGGAGAACCTGGTTCCTGTAGGACTGTATTCATTTCGAGGTTTCATGACAACCAGTTCAATCCTTTAGCTTGTTTGCATTATTGGTTCAGTTAGCTTATTATCTGCATACACCAGTGGTAGCTTGCTTGCAGATTAGACCGCAGTAAATAAACAGTGAGGTCCTTAAGTGTTTGGACAGTGACACAATTTCAAAGAGCTACATGGTTTACTCCCTGTGGATGTAGAGCAGAAACCGTCACACTTGAGTACAGTCTGTCAGCTTTAACTTGAAGGTATTAACATCTGTATGAATCAACCATGTAGGAGCCTTTAAAATTGTGTCACTGTACAAATGCTTATGGATCTCTCTGTACGTTTCATACAAAGACACAACAACCGTCAGCTCTCAGTCATGAAGTTCGTAATAAATGATGCAAAAAAGCCACATCATGTAAATGTTTGGGCGGATAGAGGAAGGAAAGAAAAAGAGAGGGAGATGAGATGGTGAATATAATTGTACTTAAGTGTCACTCAACAAATGTCTTTATAGAAAGATCTAGAACAGTGGTCCTCACTCCTGGTCCTGGAGAACCGCAGGTTGTGCTGGCTTTCGTTGTTATTCAACACGTAAGTTCTCGATTAAAGCAGTCACCGCCACAGTTAACTCACCTCACCTGGTTTCTTGGGTCTGAATCAGTCGCTGATATTAAGGCAAAAACAAAAACCAGCACACCCTGCGGCTCTCCAGGACCTGGAGTGAAGACCACTGATCTGGAATATCAACAAACTTCATGATTTGCTCGAAATACCTCTCCTTCCAAAGGAAATCTCTCAAAATTGAAACAAAACTGCAGAAAATTCCACAGTGATATCTGTAGAAAATTGAAGTCTTGCTGTTAAGAGGTTTTCTTGCAAAGAAAGTTCAGTAGGTGAGACCGAGAGAACTTTAACAGTTAGAGAAGCGATGACCGGAGCCGGGGAGTTTTTTTTATGTTGAGCAAGAGTTTTTGTTTGATTTGAGATTTTCTTTCCAAAATCTATCAATATTAATGGTGTTTTCAAATTGAGTTTGGGATAAATATTTGATGCGTCTGAGAGGGCTATACTTTCTCTTCATATAAGAAAAGCGATAGGGCTAGAAATTTGATTTCGGCCCGGAGCTGAAGCAGCACTGAATGCGAGCATAAACCCGACCGAGAGACAGCCACAAATTTCCGCCCCAGGACTGGCAGGCCTCCCCATCTACAGTGACTTTATGTGATTTCTTCTGAAACGTCGGTAATGGAGAGAAGGGCGAGGCGGCGGAGAGCGGGGAAACTACCGCGCCGTTTCCACAGAAACGGGCCAGCGCAGACACCTGTGCGGGGGAAGCCGCCCGCTATCGGACTCGGGTTCAAACTGTATTTGTTTTGGATTTGAATACTTTTCAGCGTTTGACTAAGCTTGCCTGGTGTATTGGAACAAATTAAATCATGCCAAAAGAGTAAACCTGCCAATTTCCTTCTTTCTTTCAGGTTCAAATGCACCAGGCAAGATCAATAGACCACAGAAAACTATTTGAATCCAAAACATGTACAATCTGAACCAAGTTCTACCTGCTATATGGTTAATGCTCTCAAATAAGGAACCCAAAAGAAATACAAAGCTCCTGCTATATCCCTGTTCACCACACTACATGTCCCTTATTCTGTACACTTGCCCTTCCCGCAAAAGTTTCCACTCAAAAGTTTCCGCTCGTTGCCGTCCCAACACCGCCATTAGAAATGCGCATGTACATGTTCGTTTAGGGAAATGACATGGAAATGATGTCGCGCCGTAATTTCATCTTCCCCAAATTGGGAAACGGACGGAGGTCGCGACGGAACAGCTGAGCCGAACACTTAAGGCGTCGCCCCTTTTATTCCCCGACAATGAGGTGGAACGCAACAAATTGATATATCGCTCTCATTTCACACAGTCATGGCATGAATCATGGCTGATGAATATTACATGTGCGAAAGCCTCTAAGAACACCATGACTGATCGGACCATTGTTACCGTTACCTGGTAAAAGTGCTGAGTGGGCAGGAACAGGCCAGAGATTTAACTCTTTGTGATAACGAAGACATCCTTCAGCTATTCCAGTCAAAAGCAATACAGTGCGGTTCTACACACAGACACTATACACTCATAAAATACTACAAAATACTTGCCAAGCAGTTGCTGCCAAGCAATGATAGGCAAACTACACCAAACTACAGTATATACACGGAATTTTAGTTCCAAACTCACCCTGCAGTTAGAAAGGAGAAATAAATACAAAGTTTTACAAGTGAGAATGGTGTACTAACCTTGGCACAGGACAGAAAAGTGTACTAATCCTGATTAAACCTGCTACATGTGAAAACGGCATATTAAAGTTGTTACAGGTGAAAATGGTGTACTAACCGTAATTACCTCATACTCCTCCTTGAAGCCGTAGCCCTGGCCACACTTCATCTGGGTGATGTGCTGCAGGAGATCGGCCACGCGGATGGCCGGCTGGAACTGACCGGCCTGGTAGGACATTTCCACCGACTCGCACCCTCCGTACGGGTAGGTCTGGATGCTCAGCGTGGGCTGGGGGATGTCTCCATGGCTGCTGTCTGCAAGGAGGGGGGGAGACAGGGACCGTCAGGCCCAGAAAACACCGAAACCTGGAGAAACCTGTACACTTCAGCTGTGGGTAAGTTCCACAGTGATATCAGCCTGTATGAATCAGCTGAAGCTAAATTACACAGTGATATCAGTCTGTATGAATGAGATAATGGTAAATTACACAGTGATATCAGCCTTTATGAATCAGCTGATGGTAAATTCCACAGTGATATCAGCTTGTATGAATGAATTGAGGGAAAGTTCTGTTCAGTGATATCAGCCCGTACCTTTTACATATAGAGCTGAACAGCTGAATGTGTCGAACCACATGCCAAGTGATATAATAAAGGCTGCGACAATCAGGGTGTTCAAGTCCAGGCTTTTCTCAGTGCTGGGTACACCCTAGTCTGATGGCTTGTTATCCCCATTATATATTCTGATGTTCTAGATGGGCAGCATAGCCTGTACTCCTCATTACGTGTTCTTATGTTCTTGATGGGAGCAGGATGAGAGCAGACTGTTTTTTTCATTATACATACTTATCTGTTCATAGGAAACTGTTGCTACTGTGAAAACCACTGATTTTGTGTGATAGGAACTCTCAAGGTTCAAACAAGGGCTCACAAGAGCTCTGAAGAACACTGCCACAAATATTTCCATTATTTTTAATTACATACATATCCCTCGAACTGCAGGCAGAAATAATTGTAAGACTGCCTTCTGAAATTGTAAGAGTGAGCCTGAAAGCATTTTCCGCATAGTCTGGTTGCTACTTTAATGTAGAGCAAAGCACCCCCTAATAACTTTGAAAGATTAAAGCATTCAGTACCTAACAGTCACTGGCCTTCAGTAACTTCAAAAGACCCCGTTGCTAGACAACAGGCATTTTATCTACAGCTGGCCGCCACTACGCGATTAATAATGATGCCCAGGAGTTAAGAGAGTCATACAGGGGACACTTTACTTCACAACAGGAATGGTTCGGGAAGATATCTTGTAAATTACTCTCTCTCAGATTAGGGTTCTGAGAAGCAAAGTAGTTTATCGCCAGTAATGAGCGCATTAGTACGTGGGAATGAGGAGACAAATGCGAGGAATTCTTGGGGTTGCGTGCATACTGAAATACTTAACGCACCTCTGCAAACGCGGGCCACTGATTGGTCGCTCATGTTTTATTCATGTGGCCACTTGCATCTTAATTATCTTGAAAATTCAGTACGTACTTAAAGCGATTCCGCACTAAAAACTGCAATCCACTCGACATTCCTCGCCACAGCATGTATAATGCAGCATGACCTGGCAGTGCAGTAAAGCTCCCAGCCGGCAAAGGCCAATGAGGGCAGGAGAACGGATGCACGGCCCGCCGAATAGGAAACTTTCACTTTGCTTCCTTCCCCTTCAAAAACCTTGCCAATTAGGGCTCTCGCTGAGTAGCCACAAGCTAACTCTATCCTGTTGAATACTAACAGATACTGTACTTGTGAATGGAGCTGCTCTTGGAACATGAATATAGCTGTTCTTGAACGATTATGAAATACTAAGGCAATACAATTATCAAAAAACAAAAAATAACTAGAAATAATAAGTATTGAAACTAGTGAATACTATACCGTACTGTACTGAAAGTTTCACCTGTATCAGCCAATGAACATTAGAAGTGATGATATCATTGGGGTATGCAGTAATATACAGTAATATACACCTCTTTATTTTAACCTAAATTTTGCCAAATACCTTTAATGTAATGAAATGTAATGTTAACCCTATCCACTTTGTCCCCTAGTGGTTGACATCACAAATAATTTTTGCATTCATATTTATATCATACAAAAACTATTACATTACAAAATTGCAAAACGGCAATGCCAGATTGTTAAAAAGACGCTCTGCTAGCAAGAACAGTAGTTTAGATCCTTATCAGTCTCTTACTTGCAAAGCAGGGCAATAAAACTCAAGGTTAACAACAGACCGAGACAATAAAAGGCATATTCTAACAATCCTTGATACCATTTATCTATGTCGAAAAAATGTTCCAATATAAAAATAAAAATATACAATTCAGAAGTTGCATGAATAAACACATTGTATTCCACTTTCTGTCAACATATTTCTGGTAGAAATATACATTTATTTAGCAAATTATTCGATACAGACATATTTATGGGACCAATTTTTCACTGTACCTAACCAAATGCCGTCTTGGAATTATAGATAAACTTCTGAAATAATGTTCCATCTTAAATGTGATGCAGGTGGGTTAAAAAGCATTAGGGTGAGTAATCCTTTCTGGAGAGCTTTGGACACTTTGGGCATACAGTATATGTGAATAAAAACACATGAAGGTTAAATTTGTATCATAAAATTTGTTTTGGAGATATGCAGATGTTTTGCATTTGGAGAGATTTGGGGACACCTGAGAACATCTGGGTGCAGTTTTGGATAAACTCATGTAGGGTGGCTGGTAGCGTAGTGGTTAAGGTAAATGACTGGGACACGCAAGTTTGGTGGTTCTAATCCCGGTGTAGCCACAATATGATCCGCACAGCCGTTGGGCCCTTGAGCAAGGCCCTTAACCCTGCATTGCTCCAGGGGAGGATTGTCTCCTGCTTAGTCTAATCAACTGTATGTCGCTCTGGATAAGAGCGTCTGCCAAATGGCAGTAATGTAATGTGGAATTTGAATGCCTCTCAATATCTTTACCATATTTTGTACACAAGTTGACATCAAGCTAAAGCAAAGACGTGTCATATTATAAATGAGAGAGATAATGTATTATCTCTTGGCCTTACAACACTTCTGCAGGATTTTAAGGACACTAAAGTTAGAGAAAATGTTGCCTACTTGTTTGCCTACTTTCTCAGAGGGTGTGCTGAACTTCCAGTATATACTCTATAGTGAGCAAGTAAGCCCTTTCGGCCGCAGCCAAGGACAGGTAAAATAAGCGACCGGAATCCAGCGCGACCGTGACCTGGAGGTGCGGATTCCACACGGCACAGCGGACATGACCAAGCTCCCCCGAATCTGTACCGACAACTCCCCCCCTGCAATACCTGTACTGACAACCCCTCACCCTCTACCCCCGCCCCTCAAACCACCCCGTCTGGCCTTCATTCATTATTCATGGCTCTCCGTCTCCGCTGCTGAAGAAACTCCGGGCGAGGCTGGCCCCCGAGGGTAGATTGTGTTGTAAATATTACCGGGAACGCGCTCACGCCTGCGATCCTGCGCCATTGAGATATTGAACCGCTAATGCTCGGGGCTACAAGCCAAGGTCAACTACGATATTTGACAAGCCGAAAAAAAAAAATGCATTTGCACTCTCCCACTTCAGAAGGCAGCACAGATAAAGATATCTTTATACTAATATCAGGCATAATTTTACCTCTGGTGAATGTTTGCCATATACATATCCTGTTTTTGTTTTTTGTAATTAGTTAAGTTTTTAGTGCATGGGTAAGCAAATTAACCAAAAGCCCAGTTAAATGTCAGTTAAGCACCATGGATGTCAAGTTTCATGGATGTCTGTGCTCTGAATCACAAAGATAGGAGAATAGGTGCCAGAGAGACGTGGATAAAATATGTCATTGTTTTTACTATGCTCAAATATTTTTTGACGCTATACTGTGCTTCTCAAAAAGTGCAAACACCACCTTCGGCTCCTCTTAGTTGGCTCAATTGCAGCAGGCACGATGAATCGAGCACGAAAAAGTATTTGAATCCAAAACATTTCAAACAATTCCTTATTTAACACAGGCCTAGTCAGTGGGGAGTGGACGCGTAACTTTTGGCAGAGAGCCAGATCCAGAGTGTTGAGCTCCAGGTCTCTCTGCACAAAGACACATTGGTTCAGATGGTGTCGCACACAACGTCCTCGAGGAAAAAAACACTTTCTGACATGTGCCATGTGGCAAAAAGGGCTTTGCTGATAGACGGCAGAACCGAAAGGAAGGTTACCCGCTAGCCTTCAGACCACTCATATGGCGGTGTGTGAGCTCCGTATCGATTCGTGCGGCCCGCCCGCTCAGAAATCTGATCGGCAGAACGACTCAATTACCGACAGGGCTGCGTTCCCTCCGACAAAACCGGGAACAGCCTTTTAAAGGACCCGTCGCCACCTTGTCACGGACCTATCGAAAGAGCTCCTCATCCTTTTTTCCGGGAAAAGAGAGAAAGTTTGCAGATGCACTGAGCCTTTTTCAGAGAACGGCGGGATAATAGTCCCCCCTTATTAGAGCGAAAGGTTCGAGCACAGCCACTACGCGTGGAGCGGAGCGGCGATTAGCGGTGAAATCGCATTAAGCTCAATTATCGGCGCTGTTACATTATCGCTAAACAACGCTGTTCCCCCCCATTACCGCTAATTATCCTCCATGCAGAAATACATTTGACAGCTCTTTGAAGGGGGACAAGATAATGACATTTTAAATTACATTAAAATGGGCCTCAATTATCCCGACTAAATATAGCATTAAAAAGATTTTATATAATACTCTACGTAATGTTTTCTGCTCTCTTAAGAAGCTTGCGCCGTTAACTGTGGTTAGTGAAACTATCGCGAACTCTTTGAATAAGAGAAGTGGATCCCTGAGTCACTATGTCTCCAACACCATTACAGCTACCCTGTGTGGAACAATCTGGAAAACAGGACTAGAATTTATCATATAATATGACAGTGTCGCACAGACTGGAGGCACATTATGATGATTAGGTAACTAGGCTTGCGATTCTATGGTTTTTGGTTCTATTCCCAGCTAGGGCATAGTGAATGTAAAATAGCATCGTTTCAATAAAACATCCTCATGTATATATTGATTGTTATCTCATTTTCAAGATGCTAATATATTGTTAATTATTTCAGAAATCTGGAATTATTGTTGCATAATGTGGTTTTATAATGTTTTTCTCAGGACAAAGACAGCTGGCTGTTTTGAGAATTCCTTGGTTTAAAATGACCCTTGAAAGGCACCGTAGGTTGCTAAAAAGAAGGACATGAAAAGGGGGGGCTTTCAGCCAAGGGTGTGTTCGGTACGTTCAACACAACTTGGACTCGGGGGACAGAAGGTGTGTGTGTTTGGTATGATGATGAAAGCTCCATGTAAAAATGTACAGATATAATTGTGATTACAACTGTACGGTTCTAACTGACATTTTTGACAGAAATACATTGTTTATCGGGCACTAAATATATGTTTGAATTTTTACACAAAAATACTTTGAAAAGTATGAGAAAATGCTACACTTGGAGCCCATTCACTTTTGGAATCTTTGAAGCTCAATATCTCAAAAACTGAGATAATTCCAAGGTTACGGTTTCTTTTTTTGTGTGAAATATTGCAGCAATTAGCGTACGGCAATTAGAATACAGCAATTAGCCGTGCGTCCAATGTCACGGAGACTCCGCTTCCTCCCTATCTGACTCCATTAGCGGGCGACGTTAGCGCCGACGCTAACCCGGCCCAGACAGCCCCGGCCGGCTAAACGGCGGCCTGTCAGCCGGCGCTCTGCCTGGGCACGCAGGCATGAAAGGCCCCTAATTGGAGGCTGCGTCTCCCTCTCCTTCCCTTTGGTCTCCACCGAAGGAGAGCTGGAGTGCTGCTGGCGAGGCACATCAAAGCACAGACTGGCAGGAGGACAGGCCTGAGGCTCATCGCTACCGACCGCGCGCAGCGCTCTCAGCGTGGACGAGACAGCATGGGAGTGACAGAGAGAGAGAGAGAGAGAGAGAGGGGGAGAGAGGGGGGGAGAGAGGGAGGGAGAGGGGGGAGAGGGGGAGAGAGAGGGGGGAGGGGGGAGAGGGGGAGAGAGAGGGAGGGAGGGAGTGAGAGAGGGAGGGAGAGGGGGGGAGGGGGAGTGACAGAGAGAGAGAGGGAGAGGGAGAAGGGGGAGAGAGAGAGAGAAAGAGATAGGGGGGAGAAGGGGAGAGAGAGGGAGGGAGTGAGAGAGGGGGGGAGAGGGGAGGGATGGGGAGTGACAGAGAGAGAGAGAGAGAGAGGGAGGGGGGAGAGGGGGAGAGAGGGGGGGAGGGGGAGTGACAGAGAGAGAGAGGGAGGGGGAGAGAGAGAGGGAGAGGGGGAGAGAGAGGGGGGGAGAGGGGGAGAGAGAGGGGGGGAGAGGGGCGGGGAGAGGGGGAGTGACAGAGAGAGGGAGGGGGAGAGAGAGAGGGAGAGGGGGAGAGAGAGGGGGAGAGGGGGAGTGACAGAGAGAGAGAGGGAGGGGGAGAGAGAGAGAGGGGGGGAGTGACAGAGAGAGAGGGGGGAGTGACAGAGAGAGAGGGAGGGGGAGAGAGAGAGGGAGAGGGGGAGAGAGAGAGGGAGGGAGGGGGAGAGAGGGAGAGAGAGGAGAGAGGGAGAGAGGGGGAGAGAGGGAGAGAGAGAGGGAGGGAGAGAGAGAGGGAGAGAGTAAGAAAGAGAGCGAGGGAGAGAGTGAGACTAAGAGAGAGAGGGGGAGAGGGGGAGAGGGAGGGAGGGAAAGAGACAGAGAGAGAGAAAGAAAGAGAGGGAGAGAGAGAGAGTAAGAGAGAGAGAGGGAGAGAGAAAAGAAGGGAGGGAGAGAGAGAGGAGTGGAGAGGGAGTGAGGAAGGGAGGGAGGGAGAGAGACACAGAGAAAGGGAGAACAGTGAGATGGAGTGAGAGAGAGAGAGAGAGAGAGTGGGAGAATTCATGTACATTGTCTGTAGGTTTGGTTATTATTCATGCATTTATTTTAGTATATACATTTTATTCCAGCGTATGAATCATATGTTTTATTTGTCATTGTTGACTGTTTTATTGTTAGGTATGTTGTTTGTGTACAGTCACGCCAATAAAGCATTACTGAATTGAATTGAGAGAGAGAGAGAGAGCAATAGCAATGAGTGCCTGTGAGATTGAGAGAGAGACAAAGAAAGCTAGAGAGAGAGAGAGCAGTGAGATAAACAAAAGTTTCAGTCTTGTTATAACATTTAAGACTTCTTATTTCTTTCTCTCAAGTAGAAAATATTTCAAAAGTTCATGGTTGCTTGACAAGTGAAAATATCTTATTCCACTGGCAAATCTTGAGATGAGTCTTACCTCATTGGCAAAATTTCCATTTATCTTGCAAAAAAGTTAAAGAAATTATAGATTTTAAGACTCAATATTAGACTAAAATACTCGTTATTTTTAGTTTTTTGCAGTGTAGTGGTGTGTACGTAAGAGAGAGAAAGCAACTCACAGAAAGAGAGTGAACGAGAGAGAGAGAGAGAGAGGGAGAGGGGGAGGGGGAGAGGGACAGAGAGAGTGAGAGAAAGAGAGAGTAAGAGAGAGGGAGAGACAGAGAGTGTGTGAGAGAGAGAGAGAGAGTAAGAGAGAGAGGGAGAGAGAGAGAGACGTATTGACATGACTACACTCAGCAGTGATAGAGCAGCATTGGTCAGTAGTGATTGCAGGCGTATGGTTAACCTCCAGTCGGCTGATGGAGAAAGACAGACTCACATCCTCGCTCCTGAGTATCAGAGCTGGCTCCTGACAGCAGTGAGCGCATTGCGCCTTCCCTGATAACACAGCTCACCTGACTCACTTGAGGGACAGCGATAACTACTGTACGCAGCCACAAAATCATAAAAGACTGCTAAATATCACATTATTATTATTATATGTATGGAAAATTTGAAAAAGGGAGGTGAGTGGAAAAGCTATCAATTTAACAAAATCTGTGCGAAGCTCAGGAATTCTACCTGTTCCTGTCCTTGCAGACCAGCTGGAAAGACACAGTGCATGCTGGGGAATGTAGGCAGATAGTGTCACAGGGGTCAGAGGGAAGTCTGTCACTTACCTAAAGAGGCAGTTGCAGGGATTGGCTCCTTGGACACTAGAGAAGGTCAAGACAGCAAGAAAACAGAGTGAGAACTGAGTGCAGGATTCCCTTAATCCCCTACAAACATCCACTGTCAGTACACAGGACACAGATTCCTCAACATGGTGTTTAGGGATTGCATCTCTCCCTGACCTAGGGCCTAGTGTTGTGAAAAAAATATTTGCCCCCTGATTTCTTCTATACTTGCATATTTGTCAACGGAATGGTTTCAGATCTTTAGACAAAACCTAATATTAGACAAACGGAACGTGAGTAAATACAAAACACATAATTTCATTAATTTAATGAAAATGGTTATCAAACACCCAAACCACCCCTGTGATTAAGTAATTCTTTCACATCGCTGTGGAGGAATTTCAGCACTCTCTTCTTCGCGGAACTGCTAATTGCGGAAAGAATTAAGAGACATTTGTAGATTTCCGAGCACTAACTATTCTTTCAGGTCCTGCCACATATTTTTATCACGGTACTGTATAAAAGCATCAGCTAAATGACATAGTTATTATTATCCTTATTACCTATACGTTTCAACAATACAGTAAATGACAGTAAATCCAAGAACATCCTTCAAGAACTAGATGTTCGCTGGTTCAAATGACATAGGATTTCCAATAGCTCTCCACAGTTAATGTCATTGATCACTCCTGACGGAAGCATTCACAACATGCCACGCTCAAACGTTCCAGGAATGGGAGCTGGTATACCTGAGTAGTAGGAATTCAAGAGACTTTTGCTTTGAAGAGTTTTGCCCTGTACAGAGAAGGAGCAGGGAGAGGGGGATGCTGGGAAGGAAAAACACAAAGGGTACAGTTTAGAGACGTTAAACACAGTGTGGGGATAAAACACAGGGAAAGGAGAGAAACCAGCACCTTGTGCCAACACCTTGTGCCACTTTGGAGCCAAAATGGTGCCCAGACAAAACTGTCCTAGCTTATTGTTTACTGTCGCTAAATGGTTATCCATAGGACAGTGAAGCCCTTCATCTGACCAGCAGCCTCAGTGCTTGGGAGAGTTTAGAAACAGGCAAGGGATAAAACACAGGGAGAGGTGAGAAACCGCAAAACACCTTGTGCCATGCTGGAGCCAAAATGGTGCCCAGACAAAATCGTGCTTGCTCATTGTTTACTGCTGCTGCCTGGTTAAGCGTAGGACATGAGTGGCCAACGGCCTCTGTGCTTTGAACAGTCACACTGGTGTCACGGTCACAGAACACTTCACAACCTTCCGGATGACAGATGCTCTCAGCTCATAATGAAATCCGGCAGTCCCTGAACCCAGTGTGCAGGTACAATCTTGGCTCTTGCCAAAAAGCGATTCCATCACCGTGATATCATCTTGGTGCCCGAGAGACATACAGTACCACAGGGAAAAGTACACTTCTGAAGGTCTGTATAATTATCAACCCATAATGCTGTTGGAAAGCTGCGCCCCTCTCACTGAGCTTCACCCCGAGTTCCAGTAATAACTGGAATTTAAAATCTAAATAAACCGAACGCAAACAATGAGAGGATAAGGTACGTGTTTGCACAGGAACCCAAACGAATCAGGACCGGGAGAAGGGATGATTGTATGCGTGGTGTAAGACCAACGGGGCGTGTAGGTGAGCAGAGCTGTGATTGGCTCCCGTTTATGTGATAAAATAAGCAATGAGAAGACGCCATCAACCCTGCTGTCTGATTCTGATGATGTATTAGAGAGAGGAGGAGAGATGATTTAGTAGCGCAACCTTGGCCGTTGCAGCTTCTGTGAACCAGAAGTGTTGGACAACATAATGCTGATGACTCGCACACTGCCCTGATGTATGTGCTTCAAAAAGACACAGTGTCTGAGGGCATTCAGGTGTGTATGATCTATGCAGTACCTGAAGGTAACTCAGCAGTGTATGTTCTATACAGTGCCTGTATTCGGCTGTATATGATATATGTATACGGTGCCTGGAGGGGCATTCAGGTGTGTATGATCTATACAGTGCCTGTATTCAGGTGTGTGGGATATACAGTATGCAATGCCTGTATTCAGGTGTGTATGATCTATAAAGGCAGTGTGTATGATACACAGTGTACAGTACCTGAATTCAGGCGTGTATGATATACAGTATACAGTGCCTGTATTCAGGTGTGTGGGATATACAGTATACTATGCCTGTATTCAGGCATGTATGATCTATACAGGCAGTGTGTATGATAAACAGTGTACAGTACCTGAATTCAGGTGTGTATGATCTATACAAGCAGTGTGTATGATATACAGTGCCTGTATTCAGGCGTGTATGATCTATACAAGCAGTGTGTATGATATACAGTGCCTGTATTCAGGTGTGTTTGATCTATACAAGCAGTGTGTATGATATACAGTGCCTGTATTCAGGCGTGTATGATCTATACAAGCAGTGTGTATGATAAACAGTGTACAGTACCTGTATTCAGGTGTGTATGATCTATACAAGCAGTGTGTATGATATACAGTGCCTGTATTCAGGTGTGTATGATCTATACAAGCAGTGTGTATGATATACAGTGCCTGTATTCAGGTGTGTATGATCTATACAGGCGGTGTGTATGATATACAGTGCCTGTATTCAGGCGTGTATGATCTATACAAGCAGTGTGTATGATAAACAGTGTACAGTACCTGTATTCAGGTGTGTATGATCTATACAAGCAGTGTGTATGATATACAGTGCCTGTATTCAGGTGTGTATGATCTATACAGGCGGTGTGTATGATATACAGTGCCTGTATTCAGGTGTGTATGATCTATACAAGCAGTGTGCATGATATACAGTGCCTGTATTCAGGCGTGTATGATCTATACAAGCAGTGTGTATGATAAACAGTGTACAGTTCCTGTATTCAGGTGTGTATGATCTATACAGGTGGTGTGTATGATATACAGTGCCTGTATTCAGGTGTGTATGATCTATACAAGCAGTGTGTATGATATACAGTGCCTGTATTCAGGCGTGTATGATCTGTACAAGCAGTGTGTATGATATACAGTGCCTGTATTCAGGCGTGTATGATCTATACAAGCAGTGTGTATGATGAACAGTGTACAGTACCTGTATTATATACAAGCAGTGTGTATGATAAACAGTGTACAGTTCCTGTATTCAGGTGTGTATGATCTATACAGGTGGTGTGTATGATATACAGTGCCTGTATTCAGGTGTGTATGATCTATACAAGCAGTGTGTATGATATACAGTGCCTGTATTCAGGCGTGTATGATCTATACAAGCAGCGTGTATGATATACAGTGCCTGTATTCAGGTGTGTATGATCTATACAAGCAGTGTGTATGATATACAGTGCCTGTATTCAGGTGTGTATGATCTATACAAGCAGCGTGTATGATATACAGTGCCTGTATTCAGGCGTGTATGATCTATACAAGCAGTGTGTATGATATACAGTGCCTGTATTCAGGTGTGTATGATCTATACAAGCAGCGTGTATGATATACAGTGCCTGTATTCAGGCGTGTATGATCTATACAAGCAGTGTGTATGATATACAGTGCCTGTATTCAGGCGTGTATGATCTATACAAGCAGCGTGTATGATATACAGTGCCTGTATTCAGGTGTGTATGATCTATACAAGCAGTGTGTATGATATACAGTGCCTGTATTCAGGTGTGTATGATCTATACAAGCAGCGTGTATGATATACAGTGCCTGTATTCAGGCGTGTATGATCTATACAAGCAGTGTGTATGATATACAGTGCCTGTATTCAGGTGTGTATGATCTATACAAGCAGTGTGTATGATATACAGTGCCTGTATTCAGGCGTGTATGATCTATACAAGCAGCGTGTATGATATACAGTGCCTGTATTCAGGTGTGTATGATCTATACAAGCAGTGTGTATGATATACAGTGCCTGTATTCAGGTGTGTATGATCTATACAAGCAGCGTGTATGATATACAGTGCCTGTATTCAGGAGTGTATGATCTATACAAGCAGTGTGTATGATATACAGTGCCTGTATTCAGGTGTGTATGATCTATACAAGCAGCGTGTATGATATACACTGCCTGTATTCAGGCGTGTATGATCTATACAAGCAGTGTGTATGATATACAGTGCCTGTATTCAGGTGTGTATGATCTATACAAGCAGCGTGTATGATATACAGTGCCTGTATTCAGGTGTGCACATTCTATGCAGCGCCAGTTTGGCTGTGATGTCACACGCGAGGGATGGCGCTCCAGGCTCTGGCGAGTAACGGTGCGGGGAAAAGGTCACGGCACATTATCTGAGCCGCGATTGTGCGACTGCCCTGAACTTTCAAATTAATCCGTTCACAAAGGCCAGTGTGACATTTTCCCAGGACGACGAGGGCAAGATGCTCTTCCTAATTACTGTTCCCTCACAGCGGGAAGGACCGCCACTTAAAAGAAATAAAATAAAGATCAAAAAGCAGCACAATGAGAGGGACGAAGGCTTGGTTGCGGCAAGCACTTTGTCTGAGACGCGCGTCTCTCTCTCTTTCAGGCGCTCAAAGTGCCTGTTCTCGCCCCTCAGGTGTATGTGAGAGAACCCGCCCCCTGCTGCGATTTGACATACTGACCGCAACCGTGGGTCATCTCAGCCAATCAGATAAAATGCCCTGGCCTCGATCCAAGCACAATCTGTGGTTGCCTCTGACTCTTCATTAAGATGGGGGTTTATTTTTCCACAGATCTGGGTTGGTCAAATGAAAACGCCGACCTTCTTCTGGCTTGCTACTTTTGAAAAAGAAGAAAAATATGCTTTTGCATTTCAAAAGCTGGTCATACAGAGGTGTTAAATTAATCCTTGTGTATTTAGCAACAAAAAAAAAAGTCAAGTTGTAAAGGTATGAGATTCAAAGCCAATTGAAGGCAGTGGAAGATTCCAGAAGGGAGAAGAGAAGGTAGTCCTCTATACCAGCTTTACTCCATTATTCTATTATACTACTTTCTGTAGTATATTTTACTCCCTCAGATGTTCTCACAACATGACAGGAACTCACAGGAAGACAGAAGAAGAGAGGTCTGAACCGAGTATGACTGTTAGGGGGGGGGGGGGGGGGGGCTGTACACTGTCTTTGTCATGGGCTGATACATTACATGTGAAGCAGAAACAAAAAGGCTGATTTATACTTGCAGCACGAGCCTTGCAACAAGTGTCATGAAATTACTCAATTTCAACTAAAATAAGTGTCTTATGACACATTTTCTGTTGTGTGCTTTGTCGCACAATGTTTATTGGACAGGATCGGCCAGATGGGGAGACTAAAGTCATTGTCACGGACATTGTTTTCAAAAAAATGTGGCACAAATGTGAACAAACTGTCAGGAGTCTGGCTGTCAGGAGGAGTTCAACGTCTCATTACCGTAGAGACAATAGATCCCTCATCGCCGTAGCCAAGTAGAAATGCGAACCATTGCGCGACACTTTGAGTTTTGTCATCCGACACTTGTAGCAGGGGCGGCCTGTAGCGTAGTGGTTAAGGTACGTGACTGGGACACGCAAGGTTGGTGGTTCAATCCCCGGTGTAGCGCAATAAGACTGTCTCCTGCTTAGTCGGCTCAACTGTACGTCGCTCTGGATAAGAGCGTCTGCCAAATGCCATTAATGTAATGTAATGTAATGTAAAAGTGGAAATCAGGCTTGGGTGGCGTATGATGTAGCGGTTTTCAGCTGAAGCTGAAGCTGATGAAAGGCAGAGAGGAGATGAGGAGAGCGACTTACGGAAGCTGGTGAGGTACTGGGTGCTGGTGGAAAAGACTAATGTAGGACTATACTTAGCAGTATTTTTCATGACGAAGGGTAAATCATCATCAGCTTTATTGTTTGGGTGGTGTATGATGCTGAAGCTGAAGCTGATGAAAGGCGGAGAGGAGGCCAGGAGGGTGACTTACGGAAGCTGTTGAGGTCCTGGGTGCTGGTGGAAAAGACTAATGTAGGACTATACTTGGCAGTATTTTTCATGACGAAGGGTAAATCAGGCTTTATTGTTTGGGTGGTGTATGATGCTGAAGCTGAAGCTGATGAAAGGCGGAGAGGAGGCCGGGAGGGCGACTTACGGAAGCTGTTGAGGTCCTGGGTGCTGGTGGAGAAGGGGTCGTCCTTGTGCAGGGTGCTGACCTTGCCCGTGCTCTTGTCGGCCGTCCCCACGGGGCCCATCTCCCTCTGGGTGCTGCTGCTGGCCGTCTCCTTCTGCTTTTTGGCCAGCTTCCTTCAACAGCCGCGAAAAACAGACGGGTTAGCCCCCCGGGCCCGCTACGCCACCCCCCTACGGCACACCGTACAACAGCGAGGCTCAACACGCATGCACAACCCCGGTCACACAGCAACAGCGAGAAGCCAATCATGTTATCGCACTGCCGAGCACTGCAGGACCAATGGAAACCAACCGCCTTACGGCGAAACACTGGGCGGTTTATTGCGACGGCTATGAATGTCTGGGTAAATGAGCGTGATTACCTCATTCAGACATTAAACTTAAGCAGTCTGCTATGCTACATTGAGGAAACCGTCCACTGAAGGTGGTCTTTATTATAAACAAAACAGGAAATAAAATGTAAAAAAGATTCAAAGACTATAATTTGTAAATTCACTGCTGACCTATTATGTTCAGAGGGAGGTGTGAATATGGAGACTGCAGTCTGCAGGATATTCGGAGAGAGACTTGAGCTGAACTGCACTAGAACACTGTTATGTAGGACTATACTTTGCAGTATTTTTCATAAAAATTTCTGCATTTGTGTGCCAAACCCCAGGAGCAAGGCACTTTCATTCAGCAAAACGGCTGCTTTCGGTAGCATTGTAGAGCAAAAATGGTGAATGGTAAGTGGTAGGCATTTATATAGCACCTTTATCCAAAGCGCTGTACAACTGATGCTTCTCATTCACCCATTCATACGCATCCATACACACCGTATCCGTCATCTCCTGACGGAGAAAGCCACCCAGCTCCTATTCCAGGCGCACGTCATTTCCCGCCTGGATTACTGCAACTCCCTCCTAGCTGGTCTCCCAGCTTGTGCCATCAAGCCCCTCCAGCTGGTCCATAATGCTGCAGCCCCAGTCAGCTCAGGTCGGCTCATGTCACCCCACTCTTCATTGGCCTCCACTGGCTTCCTATTGCCGCACGCTTCCGATTCAAGGCCCTAGTGTTGGCATTTCAGGCTGCTAAGGGTACTGCCCCACCTTACATCCAACCGTTAATCACTCCCTACTCCCCAGCTAGACCACTCTGGTCGCCTTATGGTTCCCTCACTACGAGCACCTGGCGGTCGAGCTGCACGTTCACTCCTGTTTTCCGTTCTGGTTCCTCAGTGGTGGAATGACTACCACTGTCAGGACAGCAGAATCCCTCCCCCTATTTCGACGCAGACTAAAAACACACCTTTTCGAACTGTATCTTAGTCCTACCTCCTGATTTCTCCCCCCCCCCCCCTTCCGATATCCCTATCCCTCTTGTCTAACCCAAAAATAAATAAATAAGAATAATAAATAAATAGAATTAAATAATAGAATTGCACTTATGATGATTATATGTTTAGAACAGCACTTCATGTGTATTTTACTAGTTATGGATGTATTGCTTGTGGAAGAACCTATGCACTTGTAAGTCGCTTTGGATTAAAAGTGTCTGCCAAATGACTAAAATGTAAATGTAAATGTAATGTCATACACACATTCACACACCAATGGCGATTGGCTGCCATGCGAGGCACCAACCAGCTCGTCAGGAGCGATTAGGGGTTGGGTGTCTTGGTCAGGGACACTGACACACTCAGGACGGGATCAAATTGGCAACCGTCCGACTGTCAGACGACTGCTCTTACCACCTGGGCCAAGTGGCTAAGGTGTTTGACTGGGACCTATAAGGTTGGTGGTTAAAGCTCCAGCGTAGCCACAGTAGGATCTGTACAACTGTTGGCCCTTTAGCAAGGCCATTAACCCCACATTGCTCCAGGGGGGATTGGCCCCTGCTTACTCGAATCAACTGTCAGTCGATTTGGATAAAAGCATCAGCTAAATAACTGGAATGTAATCTCCAGTCAACTACACCATCAATCTCATCCGCAGGTAGGCAATCACTCCCACAGCAAGCGCCATTTTAATGGTAATCAGACCGTAGGCCTTTACCTCCACATTACAGCCGTTAAACAGCGATGCCTGTGCATGAACTGATAAGCGCAGTTTAAGATCAATCTGAACGACAGAGGAACATTTACGCGAGAACCCCCCATGTCTTAATATCTAAGCTGGCCGATGATGGCTTCCTTAGAGCAGCTGTATCTATGATAATGAAGGAGAAAATCTTATGTCCATTATGAATCCAGAGATTAATCTTGCGTGCTGCAAGCCATGCAAGCAACCGAACCTCATGGGTTTGGGCCGCCATCAGATATCTACCGCGATGGCATTCACGACTGCCGCGTATCTCACAACACAGATCCTGGTAAATAACAACTGCCGTGTTTTTGCTTATTAAATACGACCTGCTATCAAAATATTTAAAATGTCAGAGTTTTTTCATTGATGCCCCACTCTGATCAGATATGATTTTATGCATGCTGCGCAATGCCTACAGTATCTACCTTTATGTTGATATTGTGTATGTCAGCCTCCGTGTGTAGGATCAGTTTTAGATTAATGTTTATTTATAAATATCACTATTTGATGCTTGTACATGATTTCTTAAAATATTTGCATTTAATATCAATTTATTTCTGAACATTTCTATGAATGTTACACTCAGGATCCTTCTATTTCATGTACAAAGCTGGTATTTACGATAATATTTCAAATCACAGGAACTATGTGAGCTTGGTTAGAAGCGAATCAGCTTTTCAACCACAGAAAGAGTGTTTTGTTTGAAGCCATTTTTTATCAATTTTGCTAACACTCGTTGCTACTGGAATGTGCAGTGTAAGAGGACTCTCCACGTGGATAATGGCAGCTGGTTTACAGGACATTTTAACTGAACGCCATTACTCCAGGTCTGCCCCACTGCCTGATGGGTAGGATAAATCTCCAGTGAGAGCAGGCATAGGCTGCTATGTACGGGCACAGCTCCCTGTGCTGCTGCACTTCTGAAATACAAATTCGGCCATTTTGTTTCCTGGGCAAATGAGTCCTTAAGACTGAGAGTTGAGAGGCTGCTTTCACACAAAACAAACTGATAAGAGAAGGGCCTGCTCTGCTGTGTTCTCACCCTGGCCTTTCTCCTTTCTATTACAACTTCAGCGTATAATACAGCGGTAATAAAATGCTGGGACTGACATCGCTCTGTCTGCGCGTGTATAAGCAAGTGTGTATGCATGTGCATAGATGTGTTTGCTTGTGTGTCTGTTTGTTTGGGTGGGTGTGGGTGTGTGTGTGTGTGTCTGCCTGTGTGCGCGCGCGTGTCGATGCGTGTATATTTGTTAGCGTACGCATGTGTGAGTTTGGAAATTTGTGTGGGTTTTCTCTTCCAGATGGAAGAAACTTTGACCAGGACGTCTTCGCTGCAGCGGTTAGCTGTCAACAGCGATATTTCAGCGGGCCCACTGAAGTATAACAGCAGCTGAAGCGGCAGCCCCGTCCTGGGGAGCACTCGGAGGGACCGGGAAAAGGGAGCGTAACTACGGGAGTCTATCCAGGCAGTGCCCCCTCCATACGACCTCTTCCAATTCCTCCTGACTTCTCTCACGCAGAAGACCCTGCACAAAATGAAACCCCACCAGCCCAGCGGTGACCTCCACTGTCAGTCCACTGCTCGGAAGGCTGACCTCATCCAGGCACCTTCCCAGCTCTCCCTCCAGGTGGTCCCCCTCACCGAATCCCGGATCGACCCGGAGAGCCTGACGACTGTCACAGCTCTTTCTGCCAGATACTCCCCATCCCACACACCCTGCCGTCTGTCTTCCTGCATTCACTCTCCCCTTCCCCCAAATCTCTACCTCTCCATTTGAATTCTGTGCTGTTCATATCACTTAACCCAATAAGGGTGTATGTTACTGTTAACTACAGTTCTTCTGGTACAGCCTGTATCTGAGTGGCCACGGTACATGACTGTGAAAGCTGGTGGTTCAAGCCCCGGTGTGGCCACGAGGAGATCCACACAGCTGTTGAGCCGTTGAGCAAGGCCCTTAACCACACATTGCTCCTGGGGGGGATTGTCCCCCGCTTAGTCTAATCAATTGTAACTCGCCTTGGATGTCAGCTGACAAATAAATTATGATTCTAATCTGGTTCCATGGGGAGACTTCCTTGAGGAGCTAGGTACTCTTCTCAGCTCCATCCCAGAATTCATCTTGATGGCCTTTGGTAAATTGTATTTCTCCCCCTCTGTCTCACTCGGGACCGTTGTTATGAAGTGTATTAGACCCTACATCTCCCCACAGTCCTTATCTCATGCTCAGAGGCTTCCTACCGGCTCTATACTTGGACCACTCCTCTTTTCCCTTCATGTTCAATGCCTCTGGTATGTTTTCTCATCTCATTGTTTCTCATAGCATTTCCACGCCAACAACACTAAACGTGGATCATACTCATTCTGAATCATGATCTGTCACCTGAAGCTCATCCTGGCTACATTCCCTCCACTACTGTGAGATATCTGGAGTAACCCAATATGACCAGCTCTCTTTCTCTCTCCATGCAGCAGCGGTGACTTGGGAGTGCATAATCTTTCCATACAACATCCAACTGATCTGCCCCTTCCTCTCCACCTGCTCTTCACGCCCTGGGGCTCTCACACCTGGACTGTCGCTGTTGCCATCTCAGCAGTCTCCCTGCTTGTGCCGCTAGCCCCTGCAGCTAACAGAGAATGCAGCCGCATGACTGGTCTACCATCTTCCAAAATCTACTCGCATCACACCCTCCTCACTTGACACTCATCTCTTTTCGGGGCGACATTAGCACAGTAAAAGTGGTGGTCTGGAAGGTTCTCGGTTTTGATCCTCTGCCCTGGGTATGTCGAAATGTCCCTGAGCAAGACCCCTAACCTGTCATGCCTTGCATGAATGCCCAATGCCGTTTGTGTGTGTGTGTGTGTGTGTGAATGGGTGACTGGGAGGCATTCATTGCAAAGCGGTTTGGATAAAAGTGCTATATAAATGCAGTCTATTTGCCTTCTCACCCATTCACTGGCTACCTGTTAGAGCTGAAATAATGTTTAAATGCTTGGTAACAGCATACAGGGCTGTGAGTGGGGCAGCTCCGCAAATGAGTTCAATGAGTGAGTGGAGCAGGTCCACCTCCAATCAATCATTTGGATCAGACCAATCAGTCAGACCTCTCAGTTGTGCAAACTCAGAGACACAGATTGAAGACTGAGCTCTGGAGACTGCACCTTTTTTTATGGTAAATGAATGAATTGAGGTTGAGGTATTTTTACTCTTTCAGGTTTTTTACGGGTTATACACTCAGTGAGCACTTTTAGGTATTTACTAGACTATATATTATTGGTCTTTTGCTGCTGTCGGCCATTCATTTCAAGTTTCGGCATGTGTGTTCAGAGATGCTCTTCTGCATACTACAGTTGTACTTTGGTTATTAACTGTGGTTATTTTAGTTACTGCCAACTTGCTGTCAGCTTGAACCAGTCGATCCATTTTCCTCTGACCTCTCTCATTAACAAGCCGTTTTCGCCCACAGAACTGCTGCTCACTGGATGTTTTTTGTTCTTCACACCCTTCTCAATAAACTCTAGAGACTGTTGTGAGTGTGAAAAACCCAGGAGATCAGCAGTTTCCGAGATATCCGAACCACACCATCTGGCACAAACAATCATTCCACGGTCAAAGTCACTTCGATCACATTTCTTCCCTGTTCCGGTGTTCGGTCTGAACAACAACTGTTTTATGCACAGTCGCTGCCAGATGATTGGCTGATTAGATATCTGCATTAACAAGCTGGCGTACACGTCTACCTAATAAAACGGTTGCTGAGTGTATGTTTCTCTTCTTAGTACTTTGTTACGGATGTAGTCTGCCGTGCTTTGGCTATCGAGGGTGAGTACAGCTGGCCAGCTCTGACACAGTCGCTCATATTAATCAGTTAAATTGCACTTACGTTTCTCCCGTATTGTCAGTCGCTCTGGATAAGAGCAGCTGCTAAATGAATGTAATGTAACGTAATGACCAGTGGCAGCTGGCACCATTATGCTGTGAATTATGATAGCTAATGATGTTGATAAGCGGGCTGCCTCGACACCGTGCCCTGGACCTGACTCATATGGCAGGCAGGGAAACAGGAGCTCCCTCCGGAGAGAGGCGAGGAGAAGGAAAGGGGAAAGGGGGCGAGGGCGAGTGACAGATGTGGAAGGAAGACAGGCACGGGGGACGGCGCTAAAGGAGAAAAGCCGCATTAGCTGGGAGGAGGAGAGAAGGCCGGGTGTGAAAGGTGAAAGGAGAGAGGGAGCGAGAGAGGAGGGGTGAGGCTGCGTATCATCTGTGGTGCGTCCGGCCCGCAAGGGAGACGGTGCGGGGCTCCATCATTAGGATTCCCTGCTCTAAATACAGACCTGTGTATGAGTTCTACAGACTGCACTGTGTAACCTCTCTATATACAGAACTGTGTACGCGCTCTACAGACCACTGTGTAACCTCTCTATATACAGAACTGTCTAACCTATGTACGAAAATGTGCAACCACTCTATATACAGAACAGCATAACCTCTCTATCCAAGGAACTGTGCAACTGCGTAATCTCTCTGTAAAAAATTTTTTTTAGAATTGAGAGCGAAATTATTAGTTTTATTTTCATTATTAGAAAGCAAAAGGCAAATGTGTTTTATGCAAGAACAAAAGCTTAATCTAAATGAAAATTTCTTTTTTTTTTTACGTGAAATATTTTCACTAACTCGCTCGCTTCGACTGCAGTCTCATGTTGGGAGTGAAACGCTCCCCCTTTTGCAGACAGCTCCACCACCTTTGATTAGAAATCCCAGAGATTTCATTTTGCTTTCTTTTTAATCTCTCATATAGGTGGGGTCTCATTGAGCGGGCGTAGCTGCAATTTTAGGGAGCTGTCACTCCAATTCCCGGTTGGCCAGAAGACATGTATACCATATACTTCTTTCATGGAATACTCAATTTTGTTCTGAATTTGTACATTTTTGCCTACCTTTCACAGAGACAAATCTTTGGCGCATGGTGCTCGACTGCACTTGAAGAGAAACTAATTTGAAAAAGTGAAAAAGAGTTCCTTTTAGTTCCTTTCCAGGAGTCGTAAGGTCAAAGCAATGCCAGAATACAGGAGTCCTCTGGGCTGAAAACTCCAATAATGGGCTCATTTAAATGACAAATTCCCTGCATACTGCAAGTGGCAATGAAGTAGTGATAATCCTTATTTAATGAATGTCAAAGCTGCACTTGATTAAAAGGAAGGATGCTGTGTTCTGGCTGGCCTGGCTCTTACATTAGCCGTGGCTTGACTAATAGCACATTATTTGATGCTCTCATAACGCAATTATTTCCATTGTCTAAGGCAGCGCTAGTCAACTCCATGAGAGCCGCAGTGTCTGCAGGTATTTTCTCCTGCTGTGCGCTACACCGCCGGATTTCACTCATTGCTTTACCTGCTTGGTTCAGATAATGTATCAATAATGAAATCAGGTGGTGTAGCGCACGTGTAGGACGTCACTGGGCAGTGTTTCATAATTGTTATCATTATTATCATTATTATCATTATTATTATTATTGTAGGCCTGATGGAACCCAATGATTTTACCCAGCGTGCAACATGCTCTCAACCTGGACCTTACCCAGCATGCAATATTCTCTCAAATCTAGACCTAACCCAGCGTGCAATGGTCTCAGAACCTGGACCTTACCAAACTGCATCGTTCATATGGACCCCACGTAGCTTACCCAGCATGCAATGAACTCATTCCAAGGCTGAAGAACTGGCCTTGTAACTACTTCATTTGTCATAGGGCTGCAATCTTATGGAGACACCACTTGTGTATGCATGAGCAAGATATTGCACTGAACCAGCCTTTAAAAATCCAGACCGAATTTCACTTAAAGCTTTTGTGTGCGGGTGTGTGTGTGTGTGTGTGTGCGTGTGTCTACGTGTACATCAATGACACTGAAATAATTACTGGCTTCCACCAATAATACTGTAATAATTAAAATCCTAATGCATCGTTTATAATATTAGCGCTGAATCCCGCGCACTGCAGGTCAGAGTGCGGTTAATCTGCAGTCAGTGGAGGGTCACGGTCTCTCACTCTGAGGAAACGGGTGAGACAGATGATGGAGTAAACCTCTCCAGCAGCAAATGCTAGGGCCGACTTTCCCTGATATTCCAGGGGCTCTGATTGGATAAACACCAACGGCTGTGCCTAGCATCGCAAACTTTAAAAAGCTCCTGAGACTACTCAGAACGCAGTCAAAATATCCACTCCGCACAAGGCAAATGAGTGTTCACCCGCACACAAATACAGCCCTGACCTTTTCCACTGCAGCCCAGTTGAGCACAGTACTGAAAACTCATCTCTGAAGGGCGTATACAGCAAGCTAATGATACTCGCTACATCAGTATATGAGAGGCCGAATATTGCAAAGACATTTCATTCGTAGGAAAGATCAGTCTGGCTTCACTTCAACGAGGATGTGAATAATAATTATAATAATTTTCACACTACCAGGTGTCCAGTCAAGGTATTTAATCAATTCATTATAAATAGTATAATTTATAAGCTAATGAAGTTATAATTACGTTGAACAGAGGTGACAATTAAATATTCAAAGGGCACAACACGAAGGTGGTGGATTGATGCTTTCGGTTTTCGGAGTTCAGACCAATAACGGAGACAGACACCCATCTCCCCACTCCTCCGCTCCTCCGCTTTAACAACTCCGCTCCCTGTTTGAACTCCTTCAGTGACACGGCTAACAGCACCCAAAATGGCAGCACGCTCAAAAAAAGCTTCTCTGGAGTCTAAGAGCTTTAATCAAGAACAACAAGCGGCGCCCGAATGCGTTTCGCTTTATTCCTGTCACAGAAGACAACGCGTTGGCAATCGTGGGGATTTATAGCCACAGCTCGGTCGTAACTGCAGGGGGGAGCGGAGACAAAAACAGCAGGGCTGTCGACGCGAACGAATTCTCACCCAGAGAGATTTTTATTGCATTTTTCGGAGGGGTGACGCGCATTTGTCATCGAACTGCGAAACTGATTGAAAATCAATGTTGTTTAAGAAAAGGCGTAATTGCGCTAAATGGCAATTCATCAAGCCGGGAATAGAATTTCAAATTAAAGATATTAGGGGCAATTAGAAATATAATATTAATTGGTTTAAGTGCATTTGTGATAATTTACGGATCTATACCATGACATTGAATAAAGTGTTACTGTATATAGCTGCATATACAATTCCATTACTGTTTACTTAGAGGTCTTATACCTTCTAGGCTATGGGCATAATTATATTTATATTCAAAGACGCAGCAAGTAATCAGTTCTATTTTTAAGTTCACCTCATATTTTCATAAGTCCAGACAAAGGATAGTATCTGTTTATTCATCATGCTTACAGCAGCTGACAATGTTACAGATTAGCTCTACAGCCCACATAAATTGTTTTATATTTTAATTAGTTGAGTTGTTAGCAATTATAGTCACTGTATATACAGTGCCAATCAAAAGTTTTGACACACCTTGCCCTTTTCTGCTTTTTCCTCTTAATGTTTTATTTTTTAGTTTGTAATCAAATAAGATTTTCATCTTTTTTAATTGAAGGGTATTTTTGTACATTTTGGTTTCAGCGAGAGGTAATTACAATACGTTTTATACATAGCCCCGCATTTCAATGTTTGAGGCAAATTAACATAATGTCAAATAAAATAGTCATGTTTTGTATTTGGTTGCATATTGTTTGCAGGCCATGACTTCCTGAAGTCTGTGACCTGTCAGCATCACCAGAGTCTGGATATCATATTTTCAGGTTGTCTTACCAGCGATACTATAAATCTCTGAATTTGAATGGATCTCTATGGCAACTGGGGGTAGGACTAGGTTTGGCGGCAAAACAGTACGGGTCCAAGGTATCAGATGCCAGATATGCTGTAGATACTACAAAGAACATTTCTCGTAAATTATTCAGGAGAAACAACCCTTGAAGTACCTACTGTATATCTAGTAGCAGTAGTTGTTTGAGGCTGGTTTGATACCTCGGACCCTTGATGACTTAAAACCATTCAGCCAACAAATGTGTTCCATTCTGTATCAGGATAATTTACAGCTGAATCTAGTCCCACTCCCTGATTCCCATAGACATCCATTCAAATGCAAAGAGTTATAGTATCGCTTGTAGGACAACCTGAAAATAATATGTACAGTCTCTGGTGATGCTGATAGGTCACAGACATCAGGACGTCATGGTATGCAATGGATATGCAACCAAATACAAAACATGACAATTTTATTTGACATTTAGTTAATTTGTCTCAAACATTGAAATGGCAGGGCTATGTATGAAATGTGCTGAGAATCTGCACTTTGACCACATATTAATTGTTTGATTACAAACAGTGGAAATAAAACATCATTCAAAAAAGCCAGAAAAGGGCAAGGTGTGTCCAAACTATTGAATGGTACTGTACACATTACCTGTTTTCCCATTATACACAGTTCCTGTTTTAAACAGTATTCCTGTTTTATACACAGTTCCTGTTTTGTATTCTTAATGCAGTGTGGTAGACCACAGGTGGACAAATGGCCTCTCATTCTGCAGTGATATTATTTTTTCTTTAAAAATTAATTTGAAGCCGCTTCAGGATCTAACTGGAACACCTCCCTGAAACATATTATGAATTACTGTGCCATTACAAACTTTAACATCATTAAACTAGACTGCCATTAAACTACTCTACCGTTAAACTACTGTACCATTAAACACCTGCACGATTAAACTACTCTACCGTAGATCTACTTACTGTACCATTAAACTCCTGTACCATTGAAATACTATACCATTAAACTACTGTGCCATTAAATATCCGAGCATCTTACCTCCTTTATGCTTGGAACTTAAACTCTGCTAGAGGATTTATTGAGTTTATCCTCTGTAGGTTTTACACTGGCAAAAGAATGTTCTGGAAATACCATAAATACATTTCTGTTCAACCAGAGTGGATCTTACGTGTGGAAATGTGGTTTAACAAACTTCAAGTTCACTATTTTTTTATTAAGGTACAAATTAGTTTCTAAATTAGTTTTAGCAGAATACTGAAATTATACTGAAATATAACACTCCACATGCAGGAATGCAGCCCGCTATATCGATTGGACAAAGAGTATGTGTTCATGGAGAAATATACTATAGAACTGTTTCTGATTGGCTGGAGTGTTCATGTAGGACTACAGCGCTCTTTCTGATTGGATATTGCTCATGAAGGAATATAGCCATCTTTCTGATTGGATAGTGTTCACACATGAATACAGAGCTCTTTCTGATTGGACAAACACTGCATGCTCAGGCAGGAATTATATCACTCTTTCTAATTGGATAGAATGTTCTCGCAGGAATATAACAGCAATTGTGATTGGATAGTGTTCATGCAGGAACACAGCACTCCTTCGGATTAGATACTGTTCATGCAGGAGTAGAGTACTCTTTCTGATTCGACAGTGTTCATGCAAGAATATAACACTCTGACTGGATAGAGGGTTCATGCATCAGTACAGAGCTTTTTTTTTATTAGAGTATGTTCACGGAAGAAAATGGACGTCCTTCTGGTTGGACAGCGTACCTGCAGGAATACAACACTCTTTCTGATTGGATAGAGTGTTCATGCAGGAACACAGCACTCTATCTGATTGGTGTTGAGAAGCTTTGTTCACCGTGACACAGCTGGGTGAGCAGAAAGGACTGGAGACAAAGCCTAACTGTGGTTTGGGGAGCCCTAGAAACAGCTCACAGACGGGAAATGGATCCACCACAGCTTATTCCGCCAGACAAAATGGCTGCCAGAGGACTGGGTAGAGCAGGGAGAGCTCTCTGTTTCCTCTCAAGGATATGTACCCACCAAGCACCTGGGGAAATGTGTGCTCCTCGCATTCTTCAAAGCAGATATAACATGCCAAATCTGTGTGAAACTTCACTTCAATAATACAACAATGCATCTCACCGTTATCCAAGCGAAGGGTTTAAAAGAAGGTGCTTTTCATTTCTCTTCAGAATGCGGTGAGAGTTCAACCATTAAAGTACTTTATCGGAGGAGTAGCGGAGCCGGGGGGGTAACAAAAGCTAAGAACAATGTTATGCCATGTAGGATAAGACACAAGAAAAAAAAGCAAAGGGAGAAGAAGAAAATAGCAGAATGGAACAAAAGGAAGATGTTTTTCTCGATTCTACTTACAGGTAATAAGAGTAGGAATGCGCATGTCTTCTGAGGCATGAAGATGAGCCAGTGGGACAAATTTGAGCACCCAAAAAAAGGACAAACAGGTTGATTAGTTATCTGTACCGCCCGCGGGGACGAGGAAGAGCTGATGGAGGAAATGTCTTGGTTAAAAATGGGTTAATAACATTGGAAGCTGTCCCCTGCTGACCCTGGGCATATCAATAGAGTCTTAAAGTCCTGTCCACAGCAAGAAAGACTGGACCTAGGAAGTGGTTTGAAACAATGGGAATTCCCACAGAGAAAAATCTACACAACCGAGAGCTGCTCCATTATCGGCTAGCGAGAGCTAGATTATGTTGGCTATGACATGAATCTGGTCATACAATTTTGAAAATATATACATATATTTTTTTTACAAATAAGTGATTTGAAACACACTTGTTCAGAGAAAGAGGTTGTGTAATTGTCTCAAGAAGATAAGTTTTTCTCTGGGAATTTCCATTGTCTCAAATCACTTCCTAGGCCTAGTCACTTTTTTGAGGTGGCCGGTACTTTAAGACTATATCGGGCAGTTTCGAAGATGCAGCCTAGTCCGAGACTAAATTAGATTTTGAATGGAGATTCTCCATATAAAATTTAGTCCAGGACTAAGCTGAATCTGTGTCTGTGAAACCAGCCCTATATCTCACAGTCAAGCATATACCCCCACACAAGTCACTCAGGGTGCTTTCTAACTGGTGTTTACCAGGGCAGGCCTGGCTTGTCCCTGCCTGTGCCTGTCTCTTGCTGCTACGAAGCATTTGCGAAACGCTCCGTCGAGAACAAACATAAACCATCACTGTAAAAGCAAAGCACACCTGGCTTCTCCTCGGATTCAAACCCCCCCCTGAACGTGATGCTAAATGTCTGGCTGGAGAGATGGAGAAGCTGAGGAAGACAGAGAGAGGAGAGAGTGGGTGGGGAGAAGGAGGAGGGGGGCGTCCGCCATTTTGTTCAGCCATTCTGTACTGCGAGACAGACGGGAATTACCGCCAACGGGGATGGCTCTAGGAATGGATGGACTGCATTTTGAACAGTCCTGGCTGAGGAGGAAGTCAGTGAAGAGATATGACGTCTCCACAGATGACATACGGCAAGCTAAAATGGAACTAAGCGACCGGAAGATAATATGTCATTATGGTAATCCGGTGAAACGTTAGTTCATGAATAGGTGTGGAATGACATCTGTATCGTTAAGCAAATATCTGCCTTATACATCATTAATGAGGTTGGAGTAGAAATGGATGGTAATAACCGTACCCAGGGTATTAACTTCAGTGCATGATGGGTAATGATGGAGGATCTATTACACAGCTCACAGGCAGAGGGAGATCTGATATTTGCTAGGGTGGTCAGAAGCTAGTGCTAACACCTCAGTAAGCTGAACCGAGTCAGTAGGATTAATGTGTTTTTTAAATCTGGTCTGTTTATTGTATCAAACAGTTTAATTAAAAATCATTTGATCCGGTTTAATTGTATGCTTTATTTGCATATGTGATGCGAAAGACCTATGCAGCAAATGAATGTTTCTCATTAAAGAATGATTGCAATTTAATTTAACACCAATGATGGTATACAAACTTTATTTGCACTTCAATATCTTTAAAAAAAATTAGCAAATGAAAACTTATAACTTTTTATTTCTGTACTTGTGGGTTCCTGAGTTGGGTAACTATCAGAATATTGCAGATCTGTGATGTCCTATTGCAAGGTCAGCTCAACAGCATCCTACAGAGAAGATCATCCAGTAGAATGTTCCGGAACAAAAAGGCATACGTAATCCCTTCCTCTGTTTAGCTTTACAATGCAGTTCAACTCAATACATTCACGTGGCTAGGTATGTTTTTAATCATTATTTGTATTTATAGAAATAAAATAAGCTTAAATAGGGGTATATAGGGGGGCAACGTTATTTAAATGTATAACAACGCACAATCCTGCACAGCCAGACTACAAAAATTCCATTAGCTGCCCTCTTACTATCCAAATAATCAACTGCTGAAGATGGCTCTTGCGATTCACCATTGTTAAAACCTAATTAAAGTACAGGGTGAACTAATTTACTGACATTTTCTTTGAGTAATGACTATGAGTAATGACTCCAAAATCGCAATCTGCAAACTTTAATTTCAATCAGTCGCCTCGCTATCTACCAGCGGAAAGAAACTCACTTAAAAAGAGCCGGTCTGCCACGGAAAAGAAGGAACACCATTCCGTGGCCATCCATTTTCTTCACGTCCTCTTTTTTTTTCGCTCCGTGTTTAATGAATTCTGTTTGCTCCTTTCATTACCCCCCCCCCCCCCAACCACTCTCCCTGAAAATAATAAAACTTCTACTCTTCTTCCTTTCACATTTCTTGCACTTATTTAACCGTTTCATCAGTTCATCACTTATCAGATATGATGATTTAATATCTTCCCCCTGGCCCGGTTCAGCCATGATACGCCTTTTCGTGAAAATTGCGGAGATTGATCCTTGCCTTTTCTGAAGGGCTTTTCCGGGTGCGACTGCCGACCAGCTCACGTGCTAACTAGCGCTTTAAAAAGCCTTGATTAGCTGGAATGATAGTTCTATCAATGGTGATGGTTTCTGTCACTGTACTGAAGTAGAAACTCACTAAATATGTTTGCTTGCTGCTAAGCATACAACTGCCTGGAAAAGACACTGTAGTAACCAGCCTTCACAGCACCACATAAATGCACTGCTATACATGTTGAAACGTAGCCAATATTATGTACTGTATATAACCTCATATGCTCCTATGTTTCCAGATTAAGATTAAATAAATTCATGTTGGTTATTTTAAGCATTGAACTTCTCAATACATTTATAGAAAAGGTCAAATCTATGACTTAGGAAAACTATGAGTCTTTGAGTAAAAAACTTGGAAAAACTTGTTTATTAATTATAGAATCATCATTACTTATTAACACATTTTGGCCATATCACCACCAAAGTGCACCTGAAGCCACACCACTATTGTATAGCACAGCAAAGTCCTAGCAGCATTTACAAGTTAGCCTGCGCCATTAAGCCAAAACAATTAGCTATGGCTTAATGGAAAAAAAGGGTTGCTTCTTACACTTTAAAATAAGCAGATAAAAAGAAAATGTGAAGGCCAAAAACGCATCTTGCTACATTTTATTTGTGGCTTGAAGAAGCCCAAAGTCGTGTTTTTAAGAGCAGATTTGACAAAAATGGCTCCTATCTGCTCTGTGTGACTGTGAGAGGCGATATCCAAGTCAGCAAAAGACGGAATCTAGACGTCAAGAGGACAAGAAATCTGGGAGTGAGAGGTTCTGACACAGACTAATTTAGCCCCAGGTTTAAAATGGATATAGCCTGGGTACTTCCTAGTTGGCTAGAAACCTTTCACTTTTCAACCAAATATAGCGGGGTTTTCACCTGAATGTCTAGATACCTAGATGTCTTTAGACCTACGTACATACGCCTATCTAGCCAGGTGAAAACCTGGCTATATTTGGTTGAAAAGTGAAAGGTTTCTTACTGACTAGGACATATATCCAAGTGAAACCTGGGCGAAATTGGGCCGAAATTTGTCTGTTTGTGTCAAAATGTCTCTCAATCCTATATTTCCAGCCCTCATGACGTCCAGATTGGTGTAGATTCTGTGTTTTGCTCGCTGTGCTGTTTCACAGAGGAACATCGTGGTACACGGAGCATTTCTCATGCTTACAAACTCCTTACGCTGATATTCGATGTTAAAACATAATTGGTAGCACTTTTACAAGCCACTGATAAAGCATCTAGAAGCACTTAGGACAAAACTGAACAATGTGCTCACAAATCACAACAATGTGCAGCGTATACACCCAACGATATATCACACTAATATAAACCGCAACCCAACAGAGACATCTGCGAATTATAATAAACCGTTATGCTTGTGTTACAACCGTGTTAATGTTTCGCTCTCTGCCATAACTGCGCTCTTGCCCTGATAATTGCACAAGTTAAGCCACTATAGGTGGTAAGGAATGAGTTTGGAACAAGAAACTGATCTGGGTCCTGTTCCAGGCAAGAGAGTGTAGCAGAGTGCTCTATTAATCTGATCTGAGGTCAGCCCTACAAATCAATGGCATAATGCCTTACAATACCCCCTTTTATAAAACCATAATAATGGGGCTAAAGAACTTTTCCTTGATTATTAGGACAAGAGAATTGTGCATTGAGGTCTGCAGCTCTATTTGAACGGTCTCTCTTCAGAGAGCACTGTGAAATCAGGAAAGAGAATCACAGCGACAACCGTGTACAATGACCATGACCTTGTCCATCTGGAGAACAGTCCATTTTTTACCAGGATAATAGTGGTTAGTGGCTGTCTAACCACCTGCTGCAGTTCCAGAAACACCCATCACCCAAAACCCCACCTCCCTCCTCGACCTCCATCCTGCGATAATTGTGATACCTGCTCCGTTGTTTTCACAGTGCTGAAAAACACATTCTTGTCTAGAATATTCCAGAACGTAAAAAGAACCAGTATATTCTGGTCACCCGGTATGACCATTAACCCTTCAACCCTTTTAAGATTCTCAAATGAACATTAAAATGCTGAACATTCTGGCTAAGAATGTAAAAAAATAAGGGTTAATGTCAAATATCTTATGACAAAAGCATCCAGGCTCACTTTCTGGTCACAGAAATGCATACCACGGTGTTACTGTAGATCACAGGATGTGTAACCAGGACCAAAGCACTCACAAAAAAGCTATTTGGTCCGCATCCTACCCAAAAGAGTCAGATCACGCACCACGGGGGCGGAAAGAGGCTAATTGTTTCAGCGCTAACCGGAAACCTGCCTACTCCTGTGACAGGAGGGAGAAGCCACGATTTACATTCGCGGGCTAATTAAGCCGGATTATGATATAATAGCCTTCGAGAGCGGTGCGTTCGAACACTCGACATGCTTTTTGAACTCGGTAAACTCAATACAAGCCAAGAGCCGCGTGGCTCCTTTGACCGAGATCAGAACAGCCGGTGTAACCGAGGGGTTTGCATAATTACCGTGGCTGATGCGGTTAGCCATGAGAACAGCCAGTCGATACCACCGGTGAGTGTGACCAATATATAAGTCCCTGTCTTTTTTATATTTAGATTGCCTTTACCAGGAGCTGCTGACATCATTCTCACGGTATTAAGACAGGAGCATGACAGCCCTTGCTGCAGCAGCCAAAAGGTGGCTATAAATATTAATATGCAGAAGCCGCTTACTGTACGTTCGGTCCCGCAGTTAAACAATAGCCTCCTTTTTTTATTCATTATTTATTTCCTTGTCACTAAACACTTGGCCCCGATATTTTAAGATGAATTCCCGGTTCTTAGGTGTCCCAGCTAAACAGTATTATGCAGGTTAGTCCAACCCTTTGCAGAGAATAGGTGAGCATATTTATTTTTCATAGACGGCCGTTAGTTGCCATAGAATTGCAGAATTATTTATAATTTGGAGATGTTTGAAGTGCTTTATAATACTGATGACTCCCAATTAGTATCACATGCAGCGTAAAAACAAACAGACATACTCATGCACAAAGCATGCACAGGCTTGTACCTTACAACAATGCACCTAGCTACATGCACAAACACTTTGATTGTTCACATGATACATAAAACCACCAGCAAGGATTAGTAACCCAGAACTTGGCCTGTTGATTGAAAGTGCTATATGTTTGTGTCAGAAACTTCAAATGATCACTATTGCTTTCATGTGGCTCTGTCAGAGATTCCTTTTCAAAAGAAATGCATTGCTCTGCATTATTATTATTATTATTATTATTATTATTATTATTATTAGCAGTAGTAGTATCAGTAGAAGAGGAGGCAGTAGTAGTAGCAGTAATAGTAGTAGTAGTAGTAGTAGTAGTAGTAGTAGTTGTAGTAGCAGTAGTAATATTAGTATCCTCCAAGTGGACGTTAACAATAGTAGTCGCAATGAAAATAGCTGTTTTATTTGTATACATTTTTGTATCTATTTACTCATTTTTGTTCGTTCTTGCAGATTTCTCTACCCAGTTGCTAAACGGCGTGCTCCACTTGTCTGTTAAATTGCTAAATCATGATGTACCTGGAGTTTGGCCCTGGCCTTACCTCACAAGGCTGCCTTCACAGCTAAAGGTGCTCCTTTCCTGGGGCTCCATCTATCACTGCCCATAAATCCACTTGAGCCACCGCTCAGCGCACAGAGCACTGCTAATGCATCCATCAGTGAGCCGGTATGGATTATCTGACCTGAGTGTGCGGCTCATTGAGCCATTAGCATTCTGCCCCGTGGCAGTGCTGGCCCGTGCACACATTACAGCGCAACACATGCTCATCTGCCCCAATGCCATTCATTATGCCAGACCGTATTAATCACACGCAGGCTGCGTGCTGTCAGAGGTTTTGAAGGGAGTGTGTTGTGTGTGCATAAACGGAACTTATGCAGGGAGTGTGTTGTGTATGCTAACAGGGGTTTTGCTGGGAGAGTGTTATGTATGCTAGCAGATGTTTTATCGGGAGTGTGTTATGTATGCTAGAGGAGGTTTTGCAGGAAGTGTGTCATGTGTGCTAATAGGTTTTGCAGGGAGTGGGTAATGTGTGCCAACAGAGGTTTTGCAGGGAGTGTGTTATGTGTGCTAGAGGAGGTTTTGCAGGGAGTGTGTTATGTGTGCTTGAGGAGGTTTTGCAGGGAGTGTGTTATGTGTGCTAGAGGAGGTTTTGCAGGGAGTGTGTTATGTGTGCTAGAGGAGGTTTTGCAGGGAGTGTGTTATGTGTGCTAGAGGAGGTTTTGCAGGGAGTGTGTTATGTGTGCTAGAGGAGGTTTTGCAGGGAGTGTGTTATGTGTGCTAGAGGAGGTTTTGCAGGGAGTGTGTTATGTGTGCTAGAGGAGGTTTTGCAGGGAGTGTGTTATGTATGCCAGCAGGTTTTGCAGGGAGTGTGTTATGTGTGCTTGAGGTTTTGCAGAGAGTGGGTTTTGTATATTATGGAGGGTGGCAGAATTACCATCATTAGCACGTCACCTGGGCCTGTCTGAATGAACCCACACACAGGCTGTCTTCCCAAAGCACACCTGAGGCTGATTTCTGTGTACAGTAGCCTGTGCTGACTAAGCCTGAGGAAGCTCCAGCAGCAGGCCGCTAACAATCTCGAACATACCGGAAAATGTATCTCGTCAACAGCCCTTCTAGGAAACGCCGGCCCAATCAGTGGGGAACGGGACCATTTGAACCTTGAGTTTGGGTTGAATCTTCTCACATTCTTTTGCAGATGTATACTGGCTTTAGACAGCTACGTGCAACCTGGAAACGGGAGGTTTTTGTGATGGCATCGAAATGCTCGAAAGATCTTTCTAGTGACGACGAGGGAGCATTCCGGCAATCAGACGGGCGGCGAGCGGAAGCAGCGTTAATGAAACCAAATTAGTGTCCCACTCCAACGAGGTTGTGACACTTTTAGTAGAAAATAATCACTGATTTGACATGAAATGTAAAACAGTGTTTTAAGCCTTCCTCTTGCGGGATAAGTGCAAGCAAAGTGCAGAAAGAGTAGCGCTAAGAGCAGTCATTATTGTGCCAGAGGCTTATGCAAATTCTGTTTATTGAAAGGTGTACTTACTCTACAGTGCATGAAATTCACTCTCTGAAATTTAGCCCGTTTAATATGCTAATTGAGTGGCCTTGGTCTTTATGTAGCTTGTCTACAGTACGTCATTGCATGATATAAAAGCAGGCAATGAACTAGACTATGTAAATATTCAGGTGACACTGATTGGAGCTCTTCCGAGTACACTACTGGATGCCGACATCAACCACAAATTCTAATTAAACAATGCTTCGGCAATGTTGACTTAAGTCCTTTATTCGTGTCATTAGCAATGCTCACCTTTAGCGAAACATTTTTTGGGAGCACTTTCTTTGTAAGCACGACATAAACATTCATAAATGCTTATGTAAATAAATATGCATATGGCGTGTTATCGCTCTACTATTTCCATATTCATGACAAGTGAAACATACCACAGGCATATTTGAAGTTTTAGACTTCAGCATTTATGAATGTCTACATAATTCTTATGAACATACTATGGAGTGCTTATGAATGTTATATTGCCCTTATGACCCTGCATAAATGGTAGTTTTCTCATTTATTGATACATCGGTGGTCACAAAGAACACGGCTGTGAAACACGGTGATGGGACAAAGTAAACGATTGCAATTTTTTTTTCACTAGATGATGGCAACAGAAGGCATCACTGTAAATCTCAACAGAGGCTTTAGTCTCAGTGAAGAAAGCCCTGCTGTAAAACCCAGCTATGCCAGCTTGACCAGCTTGAAAACTTAGCTGGTCAAGCTGGTGATAAGCTGGTCAGCTGGGTATGAGGTAGTCACCCAGCATGACCAAGCTGGCCTAGCTGGGTATGAGCTGGTCAACCAGCTAATGCTGGTAGCTTGTCTGTTTCAAAACCTAGCTTGAGCTGTTTTTTTTTTCTCAGCAGGGAGGCCTTGCGTTTCCGTGCACGTGGAAGAGATGGATGGCGAATCGGAGCACACAGACGAGAAAAACGATGGGGTGAGAAGTGAGAATGCAGAAATAAACATACAATACCCCACGCTCAGTGCTCTCCACGTGTGTATTTCTCTAGGAGTCGCATGTTCGAGAGAAGAAAGAAGAGACAGGGCGTAAGACTAACGCACCGAAGCCGTTTCGCCACATTGTCCTTTTTTCACGTATCAGATTTGACACTCGATGCAGAAATACAGATTACATTTTGCACCTCGTACCACAAATCCATGCCTTTCGGTCGAGAGAAGAGAACAAATGAGTGAGTACATGGACATGCTTTGAAAAGTGATTGACAAGATGGACAGAAGGCGTAGCTCCGCTGCTTTGGTGGATGAGTATGTGTGAATGATTTGCGGTGTGTCTGAGTTAACGGAAAATGATGGATGGATGGCTTCCCAATTACGGTGTCAGGAAGTGGTAATCAAAGATGGCTTTTGACATGTGACCTTTGGTTCCCTCAAAGCAAGAGTGCATGCCATTGTTGTGCGATTTTAAAGCAATAGACTCAGCTAGCACACCGCAGATACCTTCCAATTAGTCAAATAGAAACCACAGTCACTCCCCAAATATAGTCACCTCCCAACCAGCGTCACCTCCAAAATACAGTCACCTCCCAACAACAGACATCTCACAACCAGTGTTGCCTGCTAGAATCCCACAGTCGCCAAAACACAGTAAAAACTCCCACACCAACCTGTGTCGTTCCAGACTAACATAGTACTAGTGACTTGAGCTACTTTTAGCTACTTGGATTTACAACCAACAGTTTTTAACCCCAATGTTTTGTTTTTCCCCTGTTTGTAATCCACTGCTCTGCTGACCTCTAGTCCTCTTCACCATGCACTCCACTAGTAGTCACTGCAACATTTTATCTACAGTTGACAGATTGACTGCAGGCACTTGATTAACCAGAGTAGTTACATTAGCATGATGCTAAGATAATAATTCACTGGAGCCTGGGGAGCTTTAACATGATGCTAATAATGCACTGGGACATAGCATCATGCTAGGGTAATCAGGCACTTGGTCATGGAGATTCCAGCAAAACTACTTTAAAAAAATATATTATTTGACTTGCTTATATGGTATTGTATGTCTATATCTGTTGTTGGATCCTTAAGGGAACAGGGGTGTGCTGTAGCTGTAGTTTACATGGGCAGCTCTTCCCCAGGGGGTGAAGCGAAGGCAGCTACTAAGATCAAAGGAAGTCTCTGTACACGCCTGCACTAGCAAAATGCCCTGAATTCAGTCAACATACATTGTGTATCCATATCGTGCCAATAATAAATATTAGCCATGTAATTGGGTGAAAACTTTATACAACAACAAACACAACATAAACTAAATTATGTCTCAATATACTGGTAAAAATTAACAGGGAGTTGCTGTGAATTAGCATGTGCGCTCACTCAACCTTTACGCATAAATAAAGGTTACATTACCATTTTTATATTACATGAATGACATCTAATGGAATTACAGTAGAGTTGAATTAACACTGGATATGTGACTGTGTGTACAGCATGATACAGACAAAATAAATTATTGTTTTTGTTATTATTACAACAAATAAGGCATGTACAGATTTATAGCTGGCCAGTCCTTATACATTACTGTACTTGTGTGACTACAGCACATTCAGACTCAGCCCATTGTTAATCCCCAGTACACGCATGACATAAATGTGCTATTGCAGTTTTCCTGAAACACAGGCAGTATTACTGTTTGATCCTGTACTTGAAGTAGGGATAGACTGAAAGAAGGTTCCGCACATACAGGCTTCTTATGCATCTCAAAACGTACAACCCTTAAGACTGTGGCCACAGCTGTTCGAGCAGATAAGGCTCGAGAGCAGAATTCAGGCTAGTCATTGTTATAGTAATGCATTGATATGAGTGCAGTACTTATGAAGGAGCTACTGTTTGCCCTGCGTATGAATGCACTACGAAGCCCTGAGAAAGCACCAGTTTTCACAGGTTACTGAATGAAGCCACAATGTATTCTATCTTTGGTTAAAATAAGACATTACTCAGTCACTTATTCTGCATTCTGAGTATTCAGTCAGCACCGAACATCACTTCCTCTTTTAGCGACATAAATACTTAAGCACAGTTTAGGGTGGAATTTATAAGAAGTGGATTTTAAGTGAAACGCAAGGGCCCTAGAGCCAATACGAGTGAGCCAACAAACATAAAATCACCATTAAGCCTCATCAGCTTGTCCAATTCATTCTTGTGTTGTATTGTTTTTTTTTTGTTTTCTTTAATGGAGCCTGTCTGTACAGCTCAAAAACATATGTATCACCAGCTATGAAAAATTAAAACAACAGTTTACTCGCTTACAGCAAGTGCTTTGCTGCAAATAATTCATTGGAGGTGAAAGGCATGAACAGGCTTGTGATATATAAAACAGCGGGGTCCCACTGTCTGGGGTAACGGGTATAAAATATGAATGACAGCAAAGCTGGCCACTTTAGGCTACTGCTGGCTTAAGTGCTCTTCTCTCTTGACCCCAGCTTCCATCTAACGGCAGGGACAGGCTGCTGATAGCCTACACTATTTATGAGAATACCGGCTCCGGTTGTCTGATTTACACAGAGACACACACACTTATGGTCACATACAGGCGTTGTGAGGACCCTCATGTGTCTTCCATTAACTAACACATACGACCAAGCTCAGGTGCTACTATTGGCATTCTCCCGCACTATTTATGAGAACACCGGCTCCGGTTGTCTGATTTATACACAGACACACACATTTACGGTCACATACAGGTGTTGTGAGGGCCCTCGTGTGTCTTCCATTAACTAACACATACGACCAAGCTCAGGAAGGCATTGCTGCTGTTAGCACACTCCCGCACTATTACCAGATCTGGTTGTCTAATTTATACAGGCACACGGACACACACAGGTGGTGTGAGGACCCTTGTGTGTTTTCCATTAACTAACACACATGACCAAGCTCAGGAAGGCAGTGCTGCTACACTCACTCCCACCATTTCTCTGTAGGGGGGAGTTATCTTCTGTCTCTGCAAACACTCAAAAACAAACTCCATAAATGTCACCTACAGATCACTATTGATTTTTTTTTAACTGCTAATTTTATTTTTAGGGGCGTCTTGGTACACAGTCCTTGTTATGATGTCATTTTCAATTTTCTTTTTTTTTGGATGTGTGTGTGTGTGTGTAAAATTGGACAGCGTCTGCGAGCCCTTGAAAAAGCGCTATATAATACCGAATGTATTAATAACGCCAGGGGCCAGCGAGCAGCCTAGCGGAATGCACTGAGCGCGCCCAGACGCCCTCATTAGGGGAACGCTTCTCGGTTCCATTAAGTCGGCCCAGGTGTGCGCAGAGCGGCGTGTAATTCTCAACCTGAAGGAGCCGCGGACGGCGCTCATTATAAATGCATAAAGTCGAACGGCGCCAGCTCTCCCGCTCCCTCCGCAAGCTGCCGTCAGCCGCGGGGAAACGGGCGCGGACGCCAAATGTCCTGATTTGCATGTGATTAAGAGGACGCACAAAAGGGCGTTTCCACCGCGTTACCTTTTGGAGCCGACACCTGGCAGCCCCTGACAGGGCGCAGGTGGGGAGCGGCGCGCGTGCAGCGCGTATCTGACGCTTCAGTACGTCCAAATGTGTCACGCAGGCGTGTGGATGATCAATAACACGAGGAATATAATCTACGCAGTGACATTACTGCCGTCATCGACATCACTGCTGTCATTATGGGCAGGTGTCTCGTCCGTGAAGAAGCCGGTAGCATTGGCAAGTAAGTCGTAAAAGAGATGAAACAACTCCAAACTACATTGCTAGTTCTTAAGAAGTGACTGCATTCTTTAAAATAAAAAAACTAGTTTCCACATAGTATTTCAAACTAAAGCACTTGCGTGCCAATGCTCTTCATTTTTGCATATGAGGAATGAACCGATTAGCCACATAGCACCCGCTGCTAATGTAGCTAATTTCAGTGGTAATACAGACACCCTTTCAATGGCTGGGATGAACTGAACGGCATTAAACAAAGACAGAGTATGACGTGGCTTTCCGCTAATTGAAGTTAAGGTTAGTGCACTTTGCATTTTAAACCATTTTTCTTTTTGAACCCGTGACTTGAAATAAATGGTGTTTGGCATGTAGATACCAGCGCGGCTAGCTTTGGTTTTTCAGCCAAACGAAACTGTCAGCAACTTCGACTTGTGGGATTACAGAGTCACACAGTGTTTATAATCGCAAGATAGACTGTCCTTTCAAATTAGGTTGAAGAAAGTATCTAGTTGACACTTTTTTTGTAGTTTATTTCTCCCCAGAACATGGCGTCCTGTACTGTAGGTGTTCTCTTCTTTGACATACATAGACTCTCACGTTTAAAGGAAAAGTAGCCCATAGCACCAGTTTATATACAACATGACTAACAATAAATGTAAAATGTATTTAGTTTAGTAGCTTCCTAACGAAAATCGGCTTGTTTAATGGCATTGATGATAAAGCTCACACTAAAGTTAGCATTAACACAAAAACAAAAAGTTAACACCAACACAGATATAAACAGTGCCACAAAACTAAAGGCAACACTAACACAAATAAAGTTGAGCAAAACAATCTCCAGCACAATTACTGCAAGAGGGAATAGATTGGTATTTAAAAAGACATATATATATATGTTTTAAGATAGAAATGTATGTCTGGTTGTTCTAACGAAGCTCAAAATGAAGAAAAAAATATTTGCATTAGTTATTCTTTCATCAATCTATTCTTCTAATTTTTTATGCTTTACCACTGCTGCCAGATTGATTTAATGGAAATTCATAAGTAAATCAATCTTCAGCGCGGACCCACACTGGTGTCAAATAATGGCCAGAGAGTCAATGGCAGTTTACACGCCCGTGTCATATGCGCGGAAACCAATCACAAACTTTAAACGTGTGGTTGCCCCACCCACCTGCATGTTAGGTATTGTTCGATTGGGTGGAATAATGAAGGGGGTGGGGAAGGATAAATAATATAAAATGGCCCCTGCACTACAAAATGGCATGAGCAGTATGACATTGGGGAGTTCCAGGGAAAGAAAGAGAGAGAGGGAGAGAGACATACAGAGAGAGAGCAAAACAGAGAGCGAGAGAGATAGAGAGAGATGTAATGGGAGTAAGCCAGAGTAGATGCTCAACGAGAGACAGAAAGCTATGTATGCTGAAAACACCTCAGATACCCCTGCACCCTCGGTCCCCTAAACTAGGCTAGGAGAAGTTAATCCAAAAAAAACCCAGCACTCCCCCACTCACCCAGGCCAGGGGTTCTCAATCCCAGCTTCCCCCCGTGTATGCTCCTTTACCACAACCGCACAACCGGAGGGACCATTTACCCTCGCATGGTCGCAAGCTCATCGTGTGTCAGCGACAGCTAATCACGACCTACTGTACTGTGCAAAGGTCTTAGGCACGTGGAAAACAAAATAACGAGATGAACAGTTTAGGAATATCTAAAATTTACAAATCTAGTTAAAAGCTATGAAGAGGAGTGAACAGTTAAAAACTAAATCAAAATCAATATTTGTTTCGATCACTCTTTGCCTTTAAATTTGCATCAATTCTCTTAGGTACACTCTCCTGCAGTTAGAAAATTGGCTGGTAGGTTGTTCCAAACATATTGGAGAACGTGCCACAGTTCTTCCGCAGACTTTGGCTGCCTCACTTGCTTCTGGCATTCCAGATAATTCCAGACAGTCATGATAAAGTTTTTATCTTAAAAGTGGTATATTACTGTACTTCATATGTTACTTACACACAGTGTAATTTTTTGGAGTTTTTGGATTCTTTTTTTTTTGGGGGGAAAATTAATGTTTGGAAATTTCAAATATGCTCTTTTCTACACACTAATAGAGAAAACAAAAAATAAACATCGAAGGCCAAATTTATATAAAATAAATCAAGGGTGCCCTTAAGACTTTTACACAGTACTGTATATTTGCATCCTGGGATTTTAATCATGCTTCAATTTCCTGTAATGTGCATTAACGGAAAATGGTTTTTAAATCGATGAAATCATAGACTGGCAGTTAAGTTATTGGTCCTAATTGCTGAAAGTGTGGACACATGATGTGCGTTCAAGATGGCGAATGTTAGCTAAAGTTCGACAACATATTAAAACCTTTTCTATTTGCCACGAATGTTAGCTAACATTAATTAACAGTTTGAAAAGGTAGTGTGCGGTGAACAAAAATGGCAGCCGACAGGGATGAATAACTGAAGTTAACAATCATTTGGCTTCTATAATGCATTTTAATCAATGTAATATCTGCTCTTACCGTTTAAAAAAAGCTAAGCAGCTAATCAGCTAGCTAGCACTGTAAGAGCTAAATTGCATCTAAGAAAAAGGCGTTGGTGGTGAACTAAATGGAATGTCCATTTCAAATCGTTCAACGGTATCTGTTTGCTGCAAACATACCTAGCCGTGAATGTTCACCATCTTGAACGCACATCTGGTCATTGAATAGAAGCCATTTTGTGTAAAATACTCGTTGATGACGCATGGGGCGAGGAGGTAACTGAGCATACAGCGGAGGGGCCGTGGGGCCAGGTTTGGGGACCCCAGGGCCAGGTTTGGAGACCTGACTGAGACTCTCGCTCTCGCTCGTTACCTGCGCTTGAAGGTCAGCACCACGCCCAGGAGGATGATGACGAACATGAGGATCCCGGCGATGACGCCCGCCATCTTGACGGTGCTGTCCACCTGCTTCTCCGGCTCCACGGCGTTGGAGTTCTGCGTGGAGGCGCCTGGGGGCGGGGAGGGGGGCAGAGACACATCACAGAGAGGGGGGGGAGTTTACCCAGCGACCACGCGCGCGCACACACACACACACACACACCACGAGTACATAGAGAGAGACAGAGACAGAGTGAGGAGAGAGACACAGAGACAGAGAGAGAGAGAGAGAAAGAGAGACAGAGAAAGAGAGAGAAAGAAAGAGAGAGCACAAATGCAGGTCACCATGGCACAAGTGCACACACACACCACGACCACATGGAGGACAGAGAGAGAGAAACACAGGCCACGATGGCACACACAGACACACACACACACACACAGACACACACACACATTTGCACACGCACGGGCATGCAGTCTTCCGTGGCTGTGCGGGACACATTAAACTGGCATGGAGTCGTGGGAGAATGAGCCGCACGTTTATCAGCGGTCGGTTAGGCATGCTGCCATGTCCAGGGGCTTTAGAACGGGAACAATCAAGTCGGAATTCCGGGAATGGACAAGCTATGACCACTGTTAGGTGACATGACATCACAGGGGGAGCACGGGATTGACCAATGGGGCGGGCGATGCACATGCATGTCGGAGGGGATGATTGGAGGGCTGATGTGTTGTCACTTCTCTCACTGACATGTCTAGACGGATACATACGGGTCGGGCTGCGATGTTTTAATGGCGTTTCACAACTGTCCCAATGTTATTGTGCACAACGGTACCACGTGTGAAATCAGACCCAGTGTCTGTGCCTGGTGGAGGGGGGGAGTCATGAGAGGAGAAACGATGGAGCTGCACTCACACACCTGCACACAGACACACAGACACAGAGACACACAGACACACCTGCACACAGACACACAGACACACCTGCACACAGACACACAGACACAGAGACACACAGACACACAGACACACAGACACACCTGCACACAGACACAGAGACACACCTGCACACAGACACACAGACACAGAGACACACAGACACACAGACACACAGACACACCTGCACACAGACACACACACACAGACACACAGACACACAGACACACAGACACACCTGCACACAGACACAGAGACACACAGACACACAGACACACCTGCACACAGACACACACACACAGACACACAGACACACCTGCACACAGACACACACACACAGACACACAGACACACAGACACACAGACACACACACACACACAGACACACAGACACACACACACACACAGACACACAGACAAACCTGCACACAGACACACAGACACAGAGACACACAGACACACCTGCACACAGACACACACACACAGACACACAGACACACACACACACAGACACACAGACACAGAGACACAGAGACACACAGACAGAGACACACAGACACAGACACAGACACACAGACACACAGACACAGACACAGACACAGAGACACACAGACACAGACACAGACACAGAGACACACAGACACAGAGACACACACACACATCCTTGAGAATGAGAAATGGACACATACTGGATGGTGGAGGAAAAAATGACTGTGTCTGAGTGACTGAGAGCAACTGTGTGTGACTGTTACTGTGTGTGTGTCTGTGTGTGACTGTGTTACGGTGTGTGACAGTGTGTGTGACAGTGTGCCTGAGAGTGTCTATGTGTGTGATTTAGTGTTTAGTGTTTTACTGTGTGTGAGAGTGTCTGTGTGAACGTCACTGCGTGTGTCTGTGTGTTAGTCTGCGTGTCTGCGTGTGTCTGTGTGTGTGTGACTGTGTGAGATTGTGTTTGTCTGTGTGTGACTGTGTGTGTGTGACTGTGTGAGATTGTGTTTGTCTGTGTGTGACTGTGTGTGACTGTGTGATTGTGTGACTGTGTGATTGTGTTTGTCTGTATGTGACTGTGTGTGTGTGTGTGTGTGTGAGATTGTGTTTGTCTGTGAGTGACTGTGTGTAAACAAGCTGATCTGTCCATTACAGCCCATGTCCGTCTGAAGCACTGTATGTGCCTTTGGCAGACAATTTAACTGAGCCCACTAAAAGCCACAGTTCTCTACGCAGTCCCACTTCACAGCAGCCCTTAATGTCTGTGCACAATTACAGCGGCACAATACGAGAGGAAAGGCCCATTGTTCAAGTGTGTTGTCTGGGCCGAGTCAACATTATCTATTAACTTTGGCCCCAGTTATATAAACATTGGTCCTTTGCTGAACAAGCGCACTCGAGGGTCACAGTTTTTCGATGCGGCCTCAGTTCGGCAAGTTTGTTTTTGCGATCGCTAAATTCTCCACATTTTGTGAACATTTAAAAAATGTTCAGTTGTGCGTATATGGATAAATGTCGGATGAATCCCAGCCAATTTCTCCTAGTCTGTAACTGTAGACCACCAGACGTACTGGAGCAGATGTTATCATTAGCAGTATGGCTTAAGGTAGTGGTTCTAGAAAGGTCTGTGGCAAAATTAGACAGTTTTAGAGTCAAAACCAAAAGGGGACACGCCTACTGCACCCTTGGTACATGACCCAAATGTATTCAGTTCGCAACCAGCTTTATAAATGTACTGAAAATGGCGATATCTTTGCAAGTCATCCTCGACATGTACATTAACTGAGAAAATTCAATTTTGAAAGAAAGCTTATTTTATATTTTTAACATCTACCCTACAGTACATGGGGTTGTGCTGGTGCACTGGCTACTTATTTTCTTGACAGACGCACAATTAACTGCCTAAACTGCTTTCATCACGAGTACAGATTAAAGAATCTAAACTGCACTTTTGAGAAAGAACGGCAGTCACACAAACAGATTATTTACTTGCATAAGTACCGTAATGGTAACACCAAGTACTCGAACATCTTACAAAAAGGCCTGACCTCAACAGTCAACAGCATGTACTGATTTAGTGGAATTTGTTCTCTTATAAATAGTGCAGATCTCATGTGAATTTGAGTCTGTGAGTCTGATTTGCTGCATGGCCTTATTACTTACAAACTAATATATTTATTCATATCAAATCAATCACTCAGTTCATATGGGTCTTATTTATTTTGTGACCCTTTCTGAGTTAAATTCAATGTTCTTTAGAATTTGCCGAAAGCCAGTTATTACAGACACATAATAAGATATAGAATAAACCATGAGAAGGTTTTATAATTTTGTTTGTCAGTATTTCATTTCTTAAGTGACGTGCAATGCTACTCAGCCACTACAACAAATGCATTAACCATTTCTTGGCCGTTTCAGAAGAGTAGACGGTATCATTTAATGAGTGTACAGCTATTTGTTTAAACTCGGCCCTTATAAACAAATAAAACCGCAATAACGCACTGATTCTGTTAAGAGTGTGACTCAATTTCATCTCCCGACTTCACCGACTCCCTTTCACAAAAAGGGGAAAATATCTATTAGAATTTTCAATCAAAGTCACTGCCATTGCATAATCTGGGAACAATCGAGCAATGACGCCATTTTGGCTCAGAGGACAAAGGATTGCGTAAATAGGCTCTTCCTCAAGCCATTCATAGCCCTCTACAGAATACCTTGGACAGCCGTAGTATTAATAGCAGGTTTATAGCTCCTCTGTCGACTCTCTGTATAAGTCGAGAGCGGCGCTATTAGAAAATGTGCAGATGCAGGAGGGAAGGGATTGTAGGCAGAAATGGGATAAAATTCGGATTGGGTTAAGAATCTGTCATTATTTCCCATCAGGCAGTGGGCTCCTCGATCCCCGCCGTGAATGAGAGAGGTGGCCGGGATCTTCCTCATCCTTCGCGGATGTCATGGGGGCCGTCGGCGGGGATTGGATCGGCGTCTCGTGTTCCCGCGGAAAATGCAGAAATCCATTTATCCGAGATGGCCAGATTCTGCTCAAATTCGCTACAGGTTATTAGCTTCCTGCTGAAAAATATTTTCCGCGACCTAGATGGGGAGTAATTTGGCTTGTTTGGTGACCGGGACTGCCGTTTCCCTTCCCGAATCACCAAAATAAGAAACCTAATACGACTACATCAGGCTATGATAATAACCCGGTTAACACACAGCCAACAGCACGTGCAGTACTGATGAGTTTGTGTGTATGTGTTTCTGTTTGTGTATGTGTGCATGTCTGTGTCTCTGTATGCGTGTATGTGTGTGTGTTTGGTTAGTGCGTGTGTGTGTGTGTGTGTGTGTGTGTGTGTGTGTGATCATGACTGGCTCTCTCTCCTGTAGCTGGCCTGTGTAGCTGCTCTAACTGTGCTCTGTTCTCAGTGCTGATTGGGGTCAGGAGTTCAGCGTGGTGTGACAGAGCCTCCTACTTCTGCCAGAGTTCTCATATCGCCACACACACTCTGACCCTAACCCAGCTCCTACTCACACAGAGAAACACACACACTGACCCTAACCTGGCTCCTACTCACACAGAGACACACACACTGACCATAAACCTGCTCCTACTCACACAGAGACACACACTCTGACCCTAACCTGGCTCCTACTCACACAGAGACACACACACTGACCCTAACCCTGCTCCTACTCACACAGAGAGACACACTCTGACCCTAACCCTGCTCCTACTCACACAGAGACACACACACTGACCCTAACCCTGCTCCTACTCACACAGAGACACACACTCTGACCCTAACCCTGCTCCTACTCACACAGAGACACACACACTCTGAACCTAACCCTGCTCCTACTCACACAGAGACACACACACTCTGACCCTAACCCTGCTCCTACTCACACAGAGACACACACACTCTGACCCTAACCCGGAAAACACGACCAGTGACCCCACAGGCCTGGAGCGCTATTCCCGTGTACTTTGTGAAAACAAAGTTTGTCATAGCAGGACAACGTATCTCTCCCTCTTAAAAAGTAATCTCATTGAGCAATGTGTTGCATGCTTCTATTTAATTTATTTTATTTTTATCAATATAGGACATATAACAGAAATTAAATTGACTCCATAGGAAAAGAGTATGTTGCAATTTTTTGAAAATGTCATTTTAGATTTCATAGCAATTTATTGAAATTTAAAGAAAATGTATCAGGTCTTGAGAAAGTGGCAATAATACGTACATTTGCCATATACTGTATTACGTAAATGCTGGAATATCTTGATAATCTATTGTATTTAGATGCATAGTAGCGTATTCTGGTTTTGTACGAGACCGTTTTAGGACACTGTAGGTTTAAAACACGGTCTGGTGGAAGGGAAACGTTTGTTTTTGGAAGACCCAAGAACGGTGCGCTCCGATGTATCTGTGGAGAAATGGCGGGACGGTTTTGAGCGTTGCGCATTGGGTCACCTTTGGAGGGAACAGAGGCTGCACTGTTCAGGGGGAATCTTTTGCGGGGGACACAGTAGCACCGTTCCCCAGATTACAGTTTACTGTAAAGCAGGGATCATCAATTTACAGTCCTCGAGGGCTGAGAACTGCTGGGAGTCAGGTCTGAAGACAGTCTGGCCAATCAGTAGCACTAATTATTTTGTTAATCTACCCAGAAGAGAAAACCAGGGCTGGATATGGATTGGAGGGCTAGAGTTAATGATATCCTAGATTTAAGAATGAGGTATCCCCCCTGATGGCACAGAGGAACGGGGAGGCACTGCCAGGAAATTTAATGTGAAGGGTCCCTTTACCCCAGAGGCTCCAGTCCAATCCTGTACTGAGGCCAGGTGCAACTCGGCCAATGGAAGGGCAGCGATTTTTACAACTTACACTGTCCCTTCCGCACCAGAGCACAGTGTCTGGACACGGCTCAGCCGGTGCAGGGGTGGTCGCCATGGAAACTGACCAGTTATCGCCGCGGAAACTCTCCGGGCTTAAACGCCCTTATCAGCGCTCCTCCTAATTTACAATTCATTGATAGGTTCTCCGTTCCCGGGTTGTCTTTTCAGGAAATGTTTGCAAATGGGCCTCTCTAGCTCCCACTTTAACCGAGGAGATCGCAGATTAAAGTGTCCAGCTCCCTAAAGACACCGATCATTAGGCGCATTATTTAAAACCGGCGAAAATCTTAATCTTCTCGTGATTAAAAGCTCGCCGCACACAGCCTCACGCTCCCAGAGCTGGATGCGCACCAGAAAGGGATATGAAAAAAAATCCTTTTATTTTTGGATGGGGGGAAAAAAAATGAAGTATCAGAGAGGTATTGTTTTAAACCCGCGATATTAAAAAAATAATCCCGTGCGTTGCGCGGAAAGAATTAGTTTAGCCGGCTCCCGCGCTCGCCGAAGAACACTGCCAGCCCCCGTTTTAGCTTGGGGCTGAAAATGAAAGCGTACGTGGAACTTTATTAAAAGAGTGTCTGTGGAGAGGGCTGGAATATGAGCGCGGGGCATTTGGGAGGTGTGTGTGTGTGTGTGTGTGTGTGTGTGTGTTTGTGTGTGTTTGCGGAGAACGCCGTTAGCGACCGTCGTCTGTTGGCGTACGGGGCACTGGGGATTAGCGATGTAGCGCTGAGTGTTGCTAACGAGATTAGCATCTCGATGACGGAGCAGCAGGTCAGATGGGCTCGGATTAGTCTTTCTATTAGTCTAATCCATCTGCAGACTAAACCACACATGGCCGTAGTGTGGAGGTCTATCTCGTGTAAACTGCGCACATTCAAAAAATGACATTAAAGTTATTTAGCTGATGCTTTTTATGCAAAGCAACTTACAGTTGATTAGACTAAGCAGGGGCCAATCCCCCCTGGAGCAATGAGGGGTTAAGAGCAAACATCAATGTGTGCCCAATGTGGTTTTATTTGTTTCTTTTTTTTAAATTTCATTCTATTGCTTCCAATTTTCTACACAGCTGTGTACACCAATGCCTGTTAGGTCCTTTATTGGACCACAGGAAAAACAGTAAATTCTAATCCCCACAGGATTTGTTTGTGTTCTGCAGCTGCAGCTCACAACTTTATCAAAAATGTCAGATGAAATACACCGTCTGCCTGATGACAGTTGAGAGCAGGAGCTGACACAAAGTCCTGAAATGGATCGGCCCTGGCGGTGCACCCGGATTCCTCACAGGAGTAGCCACGCTCCAGTGACTGGACTGCAAAAAGGGTGTCAAACTCCACTCCGAAGGGCTGGAGTACATACAGTTTTGTGGTTTCCGTTCAATCACCAGCCAGCTGAGGTCTTGGAAAGTAGGAATGTGGACACAGGTATTGTGCATGTCGCACGGTGCTTCGGAACTAAATCCGATTTGATAGATTGTCATGTTAAGATATGTACTTACTCTTATATGAATGTTATCAGTCCTGTTATAAGTATAGCTAATGTATGAATGAAAACATGTATATGCATCTTTTTTCATTTGTGGAGGGGGTGGGGGGTGACAACTGGTTGATTTCATTCAACATACATGCACATTTATCATATTTCTGTCATATTACCATTTTACAATCAGTCCCCCGAAGATTTGTTGGGGGCCTTGTGCGGAAAAAAATAACCGCGGGAAAAATAATCTCCCATCTGAGGAGATTTGATTGTTATCGCACAGGTCTTTACGGTTGCGGACCGTGAAATAAAGTGGCAGGGCCATTTCTGCTGACTGCGGGCAGCCTCTGAGCTCTGTCATTTCCCTGTCATACATGTATAATGTCCCCATTACGTGTGCCTCTGACAACCTGCGAACGACTTATGCAAACAAATGACCTGGATGCAGCTTATCGGATTCATCAAACCAGGCAATTATCCGGGGGGGGCTGTTCGTTCACGACCGCGCGAAGACGTTTGGAAGCCGGCAGTCACCGGAGACGTGACGGTAGTCACAGTCACAGACCGCAATTACCGAACGATACGGCGAGAGGGGGGAGGTGCGTAACTTTAAAAAACAATTGCTTCATTTTTCTGCCTTAGACCCCGTTTGCGGCTCAAGTTGGGTTCAACCCATGTGTGAAATAAAGCGCTGCGTTTTCACGCGTTACGGGAATCGCCCGCCGTTTCCCCTTTAAAGGAGAACGGCCGGCTTTAAAATCCTTCGCGTTTCAGGTGCTGTTAGAAACACAGACCGGCGACTATGGTTACTACACGTCGGAATGGAATTACGTACACGTTTCGTTTCTCTCTCAAAGTAGACGATCGGACCCCAGACCCCGTAGCCCAAAGACCTCTCCCCCGGGCAGAATCGCATGTAAACATCCCTCCCCTCCTTTCAGGTACTTCATTAAAAAGCTATTTCCTCGTTTGCACGGGCCCTTAATTCTTAAATGTTTGCCTACACTTCGCCTGGTGCTCAATCCAAATGATCCCTCACGAAGCCCTGTAATTCCATTCCTCATTCCAGCGTCTTAATAAGAGGAGAGACGGCCTGTTCATCTTCCTCTCTTTTCCATTCCCACCATGCGCTCCCCGTTCAGTTAGCTCCGGGTCAGAGCCCAAGCCTTATTTATATGGCTGGCCTCACACAAATGCATCTCGCTGATGGGAGTTTTCTTGCTTAATAGCAGAGAAGGGTACTTAAAATGGCCGCCGGCAGCTGACATAATTAAGAGAAGTGCGGTTGATAAATAAGATGCGGCCACGAGACGAACAGCTTGCGCGCGGGGCTGCGCTGCCAACAAATCTGCTCCGAGGTCACGGTGTAAACAGATTTTCAAGATATTCTTCACTCGGAGGAAATCCAGCACACGTCTGCCCCCACCTATGATAGCAACCAGTGTTTTACTCCAGTGGTTACTGGAGGTATTGCTGTTTATTAAGCCTCTGGTTCAAATGTTCCCATTGAAGTCCATTAAAAATGAAGAAATTAGAATATTTTGGACTACTTTTACATTCAAAATTTCTCCACACGGAACTCATTAGTCTCCAGAATAATGAGGCAGACACAAGAGAAGAGAAGGAAGAAGCCTCACATACGGCTCAGTAAGTGAACCTGTAGGTGCCTGTTGGTACGTGGTTGGTGAGCAGTAAGTCCGATCAAGTTGCGATCGTCCCAGACCAATTCTAAGTTTTCCGTCCCTCAGTGAAGCAAGCACCAACTATACCTGTTCTCCTAATTCTCAATTATTATGTTCTATAAGGGCTGAATATCCTGTTCTCCTCATTATGTGTTCCTATGTTCTGATGTTCTAGATATGCTGTTCTCCTCAATATGTATCATGATCTTGTATTCTAGACGGACAAAACGGCCTGCTCTTATCATTAAGCTTCCTTATGTTCTTTACCATTTTGCTTTATAGTCTTTGTCAAGGGCAAAGTCATGAGATCATACAGACAGATGGAGATTTCTGGAGGAGGCCTCAGAGACCAATGCCAGCTCACGGTGCTGTGTGAGACTACAGGTCAGACTGGAGGGGACAGACAGGGTGAGTGGTACACAGTAAAGATACACAATGCATTGTGGGAAATGTAGTTCATGTCAGTGGAGCAGACTTTTGGGGGTCGGGGAGAGGAGGAACTGTGCTTGTCGTTTCATTGTTTGATGTTTTGCTCAGAACATTATTGAGCCGGCCCCCTATCTCAAACAAAGATTTGACAGGTGGGAAAATAATTATTTGTAATTGCATCTATTTGGATTGGATTAGATGGTATTAGAGACTGAATGGATAAGGCATACTCTGGTAAATCTCGATTACATTGTGTTTATAAAGAGATTCTGGAGCCACATAATGTGTGGCTTTGTTAGTTTCAGCCAATAGGAAACACAGAAAACAAAGGGAATCCTATTGTGCAATGATAAACAAGAATTGTGTTGTTGGAGTCAGGCAATCAAACAAACAACACTCAAGCACTTAATAACCAAATTGGTTTCTCCTCATAAAAGCACTAAAAATACAGTAATACAACTTTGCAAGCACAATATGCTACTGAGCAAAACTGCAAGGAAAAATGTATGTAAGGGGGTATTTTTTAAAATGAAGCAATGATGATCATATTAAGAACGACAATACAGATTCAGGGAACCAAGTAAGTTCAATGGACTAAGGTGAAGGCAGACTGCACCTTTGTGGATCAGACATGCAAACCAATGCATTAAAATGTCAAAAAGAAAAAGTAAACGAACAAATAAAATGCAAACCAAAAAGAAGAAACAGCGAAATAAAATGAGCAAAGTAACGGGTAAGTAAAAAAAAAAAAAAGAAGGAAATAATAAAGTCGAAACAGAAGAAAGAAAATCTGGCTATGGAGCGATAGTCACCTTCGCTGGGGATGACAAGAACGTACGGCGTTGTTATTTGTCCCCTACCTATTACCACTAAGAACAAGGTTTATAGTTCCAGGACAGCATGCATGAGGGAAAAGAAAGAAAGAAAAAAAGTCTAAAAACAAAATACGCCTCCATAGTCACGAGTATCAAGTTCTCCCTTTGAATAGCACAAATTAAAAATACAGCAGTTTGAGGAAAGAAATGATATATGGTGATAATATCCAGATGATATAGCTTGAACATTTCCATAGAGTTGAAAGCTACTGGGGGGGCATAAAATATGGATTCTCTAGTATAGATTTCCGCAGGTGTCTGGAAGCTCCATCGAGTGCGTGCGCTAAATAAAGCCCTTGCTTTTGAATTCACAAGTCAAAGGGCCAGAATTGATGGCGGGAGGCTTTTTAGCTAAGCAGTGCATGTGAACGAGGGTCCTGACATCACCTCGCAAAAACTGCCTGAAAATTAAAACAAACAAATGGAAACTAAAAGAATAACCAAATATTTGAACTTTGCGGCATGATGGTTCTTAATGGCAAATTCAGAAAACCATTACGAACCAAGGTCAGCCATTTTGTGAAATCTATCATTTGTACTGATTTGGAATTTATTTTCTGGCCATTTTCTGATAAAGCATAGCCTTCACTGTCTCTTTATAATCGTTTTCAGGTGATGGTGTTGAGTGCCACAAAGTTGAAAGCATGCCTTTTCCACTGCAGATACACGGCCAAACTGAGGAGCTCTCCCGTTCACAGATAAACTCAACTCTCAACTGCTGATGAGAAATGGCAGACAATGAAGAAAGAAAATTCAAAATAAAAGCGCAAAATAAAAGCAAGAACCAAATCAACAAAAAAAAAATGCAATGTGCTCCTTAATTAATACATGTAAACGTGTTTAAATAATATTAAAAAAGAAAAAATAAGGATGAAATGATTCTGCTGCTTAACATCTCTATGTGTGGAGTGCAGAGACAGAACATCCATTGCAGGTTAAATAATGGACTTTCATCTTTGATCCTGAATGCCTTCTGTCAGATATTGTATTTTAGGCAATGAAAAAAAAAATGAAATGAATTGTGGTTGGGGGAGAGACAAAGAGAGAGACCTCTGCAGAGGAACTTCCACGTAGACTGCAGGTCATGCTTGCAAAAACAGCAGTAAGATTTGATCTGGGGGGGGGGGGGTCACTGATTCAAACTGGTTAAGGGCCCCCAAGTTAGCTTTTAAGTAAGAGTCTCTGTCTGGTAGCGAGGTCAATTTTCTTTGGCACCTGCGGTATTGTGGGATTTATTAGCCATTACCACACATTTAATCTCCTCGCACTCTGGATTACAGTCCCATTGGACCCACACACAGCGCTTTAAAAACAGGGCCGACACCAAGGCCTGCCTCGTATGTACTGTGTGTAGCACGTCAGGATAAAAACATGTCTTCTCAACCTATGGACATTATAGGCCCAGGCCCGTAAAAACAGGCTGACACTACGATGGCTTATTTCACACCCGGTTCGATGGGTAACGCGTGGTGAAACAGCACTGGAAATGCATTACCTTTAGTCGCCAGTCGCACACAGTTGATTTTTATCTCCTGAAAGACAAAAAAAAAAGGAGAGAGAAAATCAGGTCTGGTTAACCCCTGTGAAAGCTTTTCTCCACATTACGTTGTTTTAACTGCGACGGAGATCTTTGAGGGATGGTAACACGTGAAAGGTGGTGACAGAAGTGAAATGGAAAATTAAATTCAGACTATTTTCGCACAGCCTTGGAGTGCTTGGACTGAAAGCCCCCCCCCTCTCCCCCAAGGCATGGTATTACGGTTTATCAAAGACACACTGACCCAAATGAGATGAATCCGATTTGATATGGTCAGCAGTTACCGTAGCACTTTTCGCCCACTCATAAATATTTCTAACTAAAATAATATAAATATTCCCATGCCTTTACAGGTACATCCAGGCACTCTGTTATACTCTGTTTTCCCCAGGTCACCCCCAGGTACCCCACAAATCTATTATGTTTTACAACATCGCCGTGCAAAGTTTTGGAGGAGGATTTATTATTGAATTTCCTTTTTTTATTTACTGGCCCAAATCAGAAGTTGGCTAGTATGTAAACAAGCACAGATAACCCTTGTACACACACTTCTGCGACAGTGGCATTGTCACCACAACCTTACATGACCATACTACTGCTTGTGAAAAGATGAACTAATACATTGGGCTAGCCAGGTGGTAGCATCATAGCATTTTTCAACACGTTTTCTTTTTCAGGAAATAGCCTGCTATTTGAGCTGTTTGTCTGTTACATACATTGGGCTAGCAGCTAGCTGCACTTTCGCTAATCACCCTGCAATTCCTCTTCCTGTTATGGCCACAGTCCCACCTCGCTGACTCTCAGTCTAAAACCCAGCACTTACTAAAATTGCTTCAATATTTCAGTAGAATAAAGGTTTGAACGAGCCAGGTGCATGTAAGTTGACAGGATGACAAAAACGAGTGATAATAACCGTCTGGCGGCTCCCAAAAAAAGACAAACCGATCAAAAAGACAAAGAGTCACAATCCTCACAAGTGACAATGCAACCGAACTGAACCATTTCTACCGGGCAAAGAAAAAATAACGGTCCAAAGTCAAAACACAGCTGAAATATGAAATAACCAAGAAGAAAAAAATTAAAATAAATAATAATAATAATCCAATAATGTACTGAAATCCAGACGATGCGATCACACAGAAAACGTGCCTCTGGCTGGGAGCTGGGATTTGAGCAGTCTCAGTTGGACACTTAATAAGCCTGTGGATCGGTGGATCCAGAGGGTATAGTCAGACGCTGGTACCCCCTCAGTTGGGTGGTGTCTTGCTGGGTTTGATTTTTGCAGTGAGTCAGTCAGACGGTTTAGTGCGGTTTTATGAAAGCAGAGGCACTCCCCACCTACCAACCCAAAAGTCTGCACCACCGCCACCCTCTACCTCCCAGCAAATATCACCTTTCAGTTACAGTGACCCATACCGAAAAACGTGAAAATTCTGCCTCTGCCCCAGCTTAGACTTATGGATGAGGGTCGTATCACAGTCTTTTACCGTATTACAGCGGAAAAAGTATTTTAATTTTATTTTATTGATTTAAAGTGAAAAACATACAAAGAAGACAAACGCACCAGTGAGCACAAAACAATGGTGTAAATAATGTCTGTCTATGCGTGTGTGTTTGCGTAGGCATTTGTGTGCGTGCATGTCTGTATTTGTAGTGCCCTAAACGCAGTTCTGGTTATATGAGAAGGTCGGAAGGGGATTCAGAGGGTCAGTTCTCCCTGAGTAAGTTCATAAAAGGCTGCCAAACATTTAGAAATGACTGTGAGTTGTCTGTTAATGTCGCAGTGAGCTTCTCCTTTCAGTGGTCTGTAAAGGTGGCCTTGAAAAAGTGCTGTAAATGACTGCTCAGGGGTCAATGGAAATAAAAAAGAAACTATCATTTATTTAATCAAATGAAATTGCTTACATTGCTCCATGCACAATGTATGCATTAAGTCTCAGCATGTTGATCCACAGAGAAACATTTTCTTCTGCAAGTGTTATGGTACATGTGGTAACTACGTAAAATATATAATTATGTGAAATACTGCATGAATGAATGCAGCCATAGGACAATGACTTTCTGGTGATGAAATATGACATTTATCTTCATACAGCATAGCAATTCATGATTTCCATGAAAGCATTATAATAAAATGATGCTGAATGTGTGAAAATGCATATAGCGTGTCGCAATGATGTTATGTCATGGACTACGGAGCTGGTTCATGAATGCATATTGAGCTCTTCATAATACATTTATTACAGCCATACAAGATAATACACGTGCATTATGTCACCAAAGGGGACAGACCTGATCTGTGGATCACAGATCTAAGAATCCAGGATGCACGATACATTCATAAAACTTTCAAATGGGTTATTTGTCACCCTGGGGTGACATGGCTCAGGCAGTAAGAGCAGTCGTCTGGCAGTCGGAGGGTTGCCGGTTCGATCCCCCACCCGGGCTGTGTCGAAGTGTCCCTGAGCAAGACACCTAACACACTTCCACGCATCCAGGGCAGGGGATGAAACCGGCAACCCTCTGACTGCCAGACGACCGCTCTTACCTCCTGAGCTAATATCACCCATCACATACCTTCACATCACACATCAAAGTGACGTACATAAAAGAGCGTGTCACTCATCCTCCAGCCAGAGGAGACCTCTCCCGCCGTGCGCGCACGCGGCCGTCAGAGTGAGATTAAAAGACGCTGACGCGCGTCTGCTTCCCCTGTAAAGCGGTCGGCGTGTCTTCCTGGCCGGCCCGCGGGGTAATGGCTTTTTGACAGGCCGCAATTAGCAGCAGGGAGGCTAGGAGAGCTCGGGGGGATGTCATCCTCTCCCAAAAACATCTGCTGTTCCCGAGGAGGTCTGGCGCTTGTCACCCCGTCTTTTTCCAATTTCGACGCGCCGCCCGGGGTTACCCCTGTGCCAGCGGAAGGTTCCGATGCGGTCCGAGGGCCGGCCCGCCTCCCAGTAGAGATGCGCCGTTCGCGGCTTCAGCGGCCGATGGCACCGGATCCATTCCTTTTCAACGGGAGGCGGTGGGCCGCCCTTGCAAAGCATGTTGGGATAGCTTGCGGTGCGGGAACCTTATCCTGTAGCCAAGTAGCAGGTATATCCCGCATCGCGGGAACCAATCAGAATTCAATTCCGAGGTAAACTTTGTCCCTCCTTTCAAATTTCAGGTTCCCCATTCGTTAGTTCCGTTGTCACGGAAGACGTTAATGCAATAGCCTGAATTGCTAGCTGCAAGTTTCACGTTTAATTCAAGAGAAAACCCAGCACTAAAGCTGGCTAGCTTGTTCTGAATCGTCTGGACCGAAGCGCAACGACCACGTCTTTCGAACGCGGGGTTCTCTCGGACGCGTGAGCCGATTTGGGTCCAGGCCGGAATAGATTGTTATTTCACGGAGAAAACTTGCGCATCTCAATCCAGCCCCTTTGCCGCATTATATTTTTTGTTAATCTGCCATCCTCCGCGTTTGCTCCCCGGGCCCGCACGGCCGATCGATATTCGGCACGGAGAGCGGTCTCAGGGAGGAAGCGCGCAAATCAATCGCTCTCGTCTCTGAAAGTGTGCATCCTCGGCCTGGGAGACGCTACATAATTCATTTTAATTAACCTGAATATCGATTCCGCACTCTCTGCAGCCAAAATCTCACCAAGCGCGTGTATACAGTACACCTCAGCTTGGTTATTTTAAAGAAAAGAGCTCAGAATTCACTCCGCGTGCTATGCTTGGTGATATGGGGCAGATTAGGTCAGAACATTCCGGAGGGGATGATGCTGTTGATTTTATCTGTAGAATCTGTAGAAATGTTCTTGGTAAAGCTAATGAGAGGTGCTGGAGAATGGACTGAATAGAAAAACTGGATAGTTTTTGTGCGAATGCTCGGATGTGATTGGTTGAAAATATGTACAGCACCACTGACCTGTGCGAATGCTCGGATGTGATTGGTTACAATATGTACAGCACCACTGACCTGTGCAAATGCTCGGATCTGATTGGTTGAGATATGTTACAGCACCACTGACCTGTGTGAATTCTGGGATGTGATTGGTTGAAAATATGTACAGCACCACTGGCTTGTGTGAATGCTCAGATGTGATCAGTCCAGATCAGTCAGTAGATTGACACACTACCTCATTCAGAACTTTTGTTACTGACTTTGTTGTAAAGTGAGAACCTTCCCTTTATAGGACACAAGTCATTCAGTAACGTTACTCAGTTATTATTTTTGATCTGTAAATATATACCTGCTATTTGGCTACAGGATAAGGTTCCTCTTGTCAAAATGAAATTTGAGTCAGAGAGCAGAAAGGAAGAGAGATAGAGAGCCTATATATCTACCCCAGTCCCCTCGACAAATTCCCTGATCATTCTTTATGTTCTTTTCTTAATCGTTTTTTTCCCCCATGCTTTGGCAGTATGTATCTGTACGTCATGCCAATAAAGCTAATTTCAGTTTGTGAGAGGGAGAGAAAAAGGGACAGAGAATGAGAAAGAGGGGGAGAGAGAGGGAGAGAGAAAAAGAGGGAGAAAGAGAGGGAGAGAGAAAAAGAGGGAGAAAGAGAGGGACAGAGGAACAGAGGGAGAGAGAGAGGGAGAGAGAAGGCGAGAGAGAGAGGCACAGAGAGGCACAGAGAGAAAGGGAGAGAGAGAGGGACAGAGAGAAAAGAGAGAGGGGAAAAAGAGAGGGAGAGAGGGAGAATGAGAGAGGGAGGGAAAGAAAGAGAGAGAGTGGGAGAGAGAGAGGGAGACATGGAGAAAGAGGGAGAGAGAGGGAGGGAGAGAAAGAGGGAGAGAGAGAGGGAGGGAGAGAAAGAGGGAGACATGGAGAAAGAGGGAGAGAGAGAGGGAGAGAGAAAGAGGGAGACATGGAGAAAGGAGAGAGTGAAAAAGAGAGGGAGAGAGAGGACGAATGAGGGAGAGAGAGGGAGAGAGAGAGGGAGGGAGAGAAAGAGAGAGAGGGAGGGAGAGAGAGAGGGAGACATGGAGAGGGAGGGAGAGAGAGAGAGAGAGAGAGGGAGACATGGAGAAAGAGGGAGAGAGAGGGAGGGAGAGAAAGAGAGAGAGAGGGAGAGAGAGAGGGAGAATGAGGGAGAGAAAGAGAGAGAGGGAGACATGGAGAAACAGGGAGGAGAGAGAGAGGGAGAGAAAGAGAGAGAGAGGGAGAGAGAGAGGGAGAATGAGGGAGAGAAAGAGGGAGAGAGAGAGGGAGACATGGAGAAACAGGGAGGAGAGAGAGAGGGAGACATGTCGCAGAGCGTGCTGTTCTTGGTGTCTGAGGGCCTGGGGCTCAGCGGACTGTGAGGTAATGGAGGCGCATCACTTATGGAAAGCGACAGCTGAGGCTTGACCTCCGACCCCGTGTCTAATGAGGCAGTGACAGAGCGCCAGCCGTGTTTTAGGCAGATCCAGCGGCCGCTCCCCCAAGGAGTCGGCTTACTGCTGCTTACATCGCCTCGCCACGTGTGCTATTATTACTAAAGCAAAAAACAACAACATCGTAGCCGTCAGGATACGCGCCTTCCAAAATTACACACCAAGCAAAACACTGGCATTGAAAGAGTTTCTCCCTCACAAACGCGCACAAATACGCTTCGGCCCAACGTTCCCACACCACGCCATTTTTCTGTGAAATTGTTATTGCGATATTGTACAGCCAGAAAGGACCCAAGATAAGATGATACTCGAGTAACGCAACGTCTGAAATGAGACAGGCATTTAGCAGGCTAATCTGATAAACAGAACGTCTGACAGTCTGGACTGTTGAGGAAGTGCATTAGGTAACATGAGCATGTAGGATTTTTCTTTTCAAATATACACAGAATGGCGCAAATCCAGAAATTTGAGAGGTGCAGACGAGCAGGGTGTAAATATACACTCAGTGAGCACTTTATTAGGTATTTACTAGACTTATTTTTCAGACTTCTACTGCTGTAGCCTATGTGTTGTGTGTTCAGAGATGCTCTTCTGCATACCACTGTTGTAATGTGTGGTTATTTGTGTTACTGTCACCTGACAATTCTGGCCATTCTCCTCTGACGTCTCTCATTAAAAAGGCATTTCTGTGTGCATTTCTGTGCAGCCATTTCTGAGATACTCAAACCACCCTGTCTGCCACCAACAATCATTTCACAGTCAAAGTCAATTAGATCACACTTGTCTGTAACTGCAGCTGCTAACCAGTTTTCTAAATTAAATTACAATACATAGTTCTATACCCCACAGCTAATTATTATAATTGAGTCTCAATTAGGCCATAATTATGCTTGAAATGCATGCTCTACTACAGTAATACAACAACCAAATAATTTGGTTATTACAGTTTTGCTTATAAGGAGAGTCTATGAGAATGAATGACCTTACCCAAACAATGTTGGTCACTAACCTTACAGAGATAGCGATTTGCCAACCCATCACTATACATCCAAACATTTTCATGTAAATGTTGCCTCCCTTGTTAATGTTTCATATTCAGCTTTGACACGTTGTCCGCAGGAACACAACCTACCAGAGGGGTCACTAGTGAGCAATAAAATGGAGACCCCCAACCTATTGAACTGTCCCATTCTCCGGGGGACCCAGCAATTGCAACAATTGCGTGTCGCCCTATGGAGCAACTGGCCACAGTCGACACTGGCACTGCCCAGGTGTGGTCTGACACCATGGGGCTCATCCACGTGCCAAGGCACAGTGCCTTAAAGTCAAGTTGAAATGGGAGTTAGAGTTAGAGTTAGAGCTAGCTTCCATGATATGACATATACTCTTTCAGGGGGGTTTTCCATCTACTATACTCTTTCAGGGCGGGGAGTCGATCTGTCTGACGTCGAATGAGGACGCGCGCCACTGTGTGAGAAGGATACTGATTGGAGGGGAACGAAAAATGAACAGACATTTCAACGACATACATGCCCAAGTATTCATTTTTGGAATATATTAAGACGTGTTCATAAGGTTATGAAGAATTGACTAAATTGAGGAAAAAGTTCATTGAATTCACTTCGTGAATTTCAGCTGGTCTTTAACTGAATGAGCCACCCAACCCTGTCCGGGGTTAAACCCATCCCAGAACCGCCCCCCCCCCAAGTTCAGTCAGAGTCATTCTGGGAACTGTAGACCACTCCAGCGTGGTAGCCTATTCATTTATATAAATGGTGAAAAGTGTTGGGACTCCCACCCTGTCTCTCCCATTGCCCTTGGGTGAACAATTATTCCTTTGATTTCTTTCTTCTCCGCTACATGTGTTTTCTGAATACATTGATTTTGTGACATCTATAAAATGGAAGTGCCGTTATGAAATAAACGTGTCACCACAAAATGAGGAATGAGAAAAGGAAACAGGGAAAACTTCAAAATGTGCTGTTTTGAAAGGTACCATTATGAAATAATGGAAGAAAAGCCATTTTTAAATAAAGCCTGTCATTATGAAATAAAACTGAAATTAAAGGTAGATGTTGTTGTGAAAAGGACAATGATGAATTAATACTTCATAATAATGAGTTGAATATTATTTAATTGCTGAATGATTTCACGTTTTATTGACTCATTTACATATTTTTGCATTCAAACATGATTATTTATATCATGAAGGCACGGTTATTTATTTCATTTTGACAGAAATAGGTTTCTACAATACGTCACTAGTGAGAAACAATCATGTGTGCCAAATTGAAGCAAATGCCTTTTTCTTATCTACAAGCATATATGTTTTCCTTCATTTGTTCGGTGACATGTATGTCTGTTTGTGTGTAGAGCGTAAATATTGTTTGATGCTTGGTGATTGGGAGGAAGTCCAATCTGACTCTTCCCAAACAAGCTGCTGTGTTTGATAAGGAAGACCAGTATTCTGGCATTCGGAATACTGCAGAAAACCTTCCCCAGATTACTGTTCACACAGTACTAGATAGGAAGTCAGTCGCTGGTGTAAAATCCAGCTATGACCAGCGTGGAATACTGGCTACCAGCTGTTTCAAAACATAGCTTGAGCTGCGTTTTTAAACAGGGCTGCACTCAAATTGCCCGCTTTGATACATTACATTGACATCACTTGGCCTTGATTGACAGATATGATGGAAATATCCAGTTTTTAACACAAGATATCATATAGCATCAGGTCCCCTGGCTTTGCCTGTTTTGGGGGCTTTGAGTTTGTCTTGTAACCCCACAGTAGTAATAGGGCTATCCATGGGGGTTATGGTTGCTTTTAATACAAGAAAATGAAAGAACACAACCATAAATCTTATATGTCTTGCCTGTTTTTCAGGCGAAAGGGTTTTGTAAAGATTTTTTATAAATGTATTTCAAAATGTTTCCAATTTCGTTGATTTCAGGTTCCCCAGAAGTGTTTTTTTGTTTACTGATTTTTCAATCACATTAAACTGGATATTGATGCGTTCTTGTCTTTTGTATCTGATCGTTGGTACTGTGAGTGTTTCACTCCTAAGCATACATTTTAAGCAGAAGGAACTTTATGTTTTTGGTTTGATAATATTATTTTTCCATATGGTTTTAGAGTAATCAAACCATCTTTCTTTAAATGTATTCCCTCGGTAATACTTCATTTTTTAAAATCTTATATTTTGTAGCTACAGACATTGTTTAAATTGCTCAAGGCCAAATTTCTCTTTCTCCCCGCTCTCTCTCTCATTGTAAGACTCAGGCGCAATAGTCAAGGGTGGGACATATCACATGTACGCCAAATATGGCAACAAATCCCAAATGTATGCATCTATAAACTACAATCAAGATGGCGGAGTCAGAGGTTGCTTTGCAGCTGGTGTCAAGGTAGAAACTTGTATGAAATGCATACATATTTAACATGAAATGCATACACGTGAGCGCATTGCCCACGCTGTCTCAGTGGGCCCTCAGTCGGGCCCCACAGCGTGTGCTGCCTCTGCATCCATGTCTACTTAACAGTCCCTGCACTCTTCTCAAATCTTCTCATCCATCACTTTTAAGAAATGTTTTCAAGAAACACAGAACTATTCAGCTTCTAAACACCTGAGGAGAATACATGAGCACACACACACACACACACACTACACATACACACACTACACATACACACCACCACACACCGCACATACACAACACCCGACACACACACACACACACACACACACACACACTACACATACACACCACCACACACCACACATACACAACACCCGACACACACACACACGCACACTACACATACACACCACCACACACCACACATACACAACACCTGACACACACACACACACACACAGACACACACCACTACAAACCACACCATACACACACACACACTACACACACCACGCATACACACCACCACACAAACACCACTACACACACACACACACACACACACACACAGACACACCACACATACACACACACACACACAGAGACATACACACACACACATACACACAGACTGTCTGTCCAACAGTGAAAAAATGCACTTTATCAGTTTATTTACCACATTGCACATTACCAGGTTAAATGAAAATAAACACACAGAAACATCAGCGTTTCTCTCTTCTCTGGCTCCCTGCCTATCTCACAGCAGTGCTGCTATCAGTTAGATGATATTGAACACCCTTGAAGGTGATTATATTCACATTGCAGCCCTGGCTGAGACTATCTAATAAATAACTCGGAGAGCGGCGAAAAAGACAACGATAAACGAGCAGGTTTAATTTCGGCTCCCCTGATCACCACCGGTCGGCTGGGAGCCAAAACACAGCACCAAAACATTAGGGATGGAGTCACCACAGAGCTAGCATTAGTAAGCACACTGCTAGCATTACACAAGCAAACTATTAGCATTACTTGTAAGCACACTGGTAGTATTAAGCTACACAAGATAGCTGCTAGCATTACGGGGCCTTGTACTTGCATGTGTCCCGTAGGGAACCCTAAAAGGACCGAGGCACACTGAAGCCGTCCCTCCCTACACATCCCCATCATCATCCCGCCCCGCCCCCCCTTCCCAGCGGTGGAACTCGAGTGCATTTCACGCCGAGCGGCTGACCACGTGTTTCTCAGCCGCCGAGCGGAGAGCCGCCAAGCTTTCCGGGAGGCGGTTTCCCCGAGGCCACCCTCCGTGTCCCTCTGAGTGAGGCACTTACACCGGCACCAACCGGACGTTACTCCAGAACCACTTCCCCATTAAAGATGTGCAGGGCCTGGCACTCGCCCTATCGCCTTAACTGGGCTCGCGGGGGCAGACGGCACGCGTGTATCACCCCGTGGGGTGGAGTGGGGGAGGGAAGGCGGGGATGGAGGCTCCGGGCGCGGTGGCCGCCTGCCAGTATTCGGCTGCGGAATCACGGAGCGAGCTCCCGCGTGCAGGGATCCCGCCGTCCCTGTTAGCTCGCGCTCAGCCCGCCGCGGGCAGCGTCTGCTCTCTCCTCTCCTTGGCTGCACGCTCAAACAAGCCTGCTTCCACGCGCCCCATTGGCTGGGAGAGGCATCGGAGCTCCTGGGGCCGCAGTGAGCGCATAGGGTTACGCAGCGTGGGCCTGTGGAGCATGGCCGTGCCAGGCACGTGCTGCACTGCATGAATTCAGTGTGCTGAAGCAATGCTAGCAGCTTGCTTGTGTCATGCTAGCTGTGTGCATACAAGTTATGCTAGCACTTTGCTTGTGTAATGCTAGCAGTGTGCATACAGGTCATACTTGCGCTTTGCTTGTGTGAAGCTAGCTATGTGCATACAGGTTATGCTAGCACTTTGCTTGTGTAATGCTAGCTGTGTGTATACAAGTTACACTAGAACTTTGCTTGTGTAATGCTAGCAGTGTGCTTACAAGTAATGCTAGCACTTTGCTTGTGTAATGCTAGCAGTGTGCTTACAAGTTATGCTAGCACTTTGCTTGTGTAATGCTAGCTAGCAGCATTATGCGAGTTTGCATTTTGCTATTGTAATGCTGCTTATAAGTAACAGCTCACTTGAGTAACACTAGCTGTGTGCTTACAAGTCATGCTAGCACTTTGCTTGTGTAATGCTTGCAGTGTGCTTACAAGCAGTGCTAGCAGTTTGAATTTGGGTAAAGCTAGCAGTGTACTAGTAGTTCATTTGTATAATAAAACAGTATGGGAAAAAAATAAAATTTGATTTAAAAAAACTGTTTGTTAATTTGACTCTGTGGCAGCTCTTAATTTAGGAACAATGAATACAAAAAAGAATAATTTGTTTCAAGTTAAATCAATCAAAAAAACATTTGCATAAACATTCACATTGAATAGCTGTGACAAATAGACTGATTTACACAAAATAATTTTACTTCTTAACAAAGGTAATGGCATTTCATTAAAAAAGATTAGTGGGGGATGTGGCACTCATGAAGAAACATTATTTTAGTATTGGAGAGTTCTTAGGCTTTCATATTTTGACTCTTACAGGCCACTGCAGGCGCTTAGATGGTTTATTTACTTATTTACTTAACAGTTATCAGAAATATGCTCCATGATAAGTAAGCTAAGAATTGGGGGGAATGCAGTGGTCGCCAAACACATTAGTGTATTCTCCACAACGCTGGTGTTCAAGGCAAACACTGACCAACCTGCCTGTACATTTGGTGATTGCTTCTTGTTATAAAGCACAAAATGGCAACCCTGTTGGTCAGGAGGTGTAACCCAACAGGGTCATATGGATGTCAGATATAAATAGACATGAATATAAAATAAGACACTTTGCGTTTGAGTTTTGAAGGAAACCTTAATGTACATATACCATGCTGTATATTCACTACAACAGCACTGTCGACCCAGTTCAAAATACCCCCATTCACATGCATGATAGTATCCCAATAGAATCAACAATCAACAATCAGTTTTCGTTTGCAGATGCTTCGGTGGTTAGGATGAAGTATGAAATATTTCCTCATGCCAATTATACTGAGGTTATACAACATATAGCAAATTATGTTTTTTCATGTGGAGTTCCTCTACAAAAGACAAGATAACATGAAGGTGAAGGAACACGGGCACAAAGCTAAATCAGTGCTCATAAGTATATTAGCTAAATCAGTGCTAAAGAGTGCACTAGCACATAACTAATGGGTGCTAATGAGTAAATTATCACAGCGCAAAACAGTGCTGGGTGCATGAGGACAGAGCTAATGGGTGCTAATGAGTATATTAGCCCAGAGCTAAACCAATGCTAGTGGGTGCATTGGCACAACATTATACCGTTTCTAATGGGTTTATTAACACAGTGCCAATGGCAGCCAATAGGTACATGGGCAAAACCTTTAATCAGTGCCAATGAGCACACTAGCCCTAATGGGTGCTAATAAGTGTACTAGCACAAAGCTAAATCAGTGTTAGCGAGTCTGTTAACACAGGGTTTATTAGCACAACTCGAATGGGTGCACTAGCACAAAGCTAAATCAGCGCTAATGGGTTCATTAGCACAGCTCTAATGAGTACACTAGCACAAAGCTAAATCAGTGCTAACGGGTTCATTAGCGCAGCCCGAATGGTTGCAGTCAACGGGATCTCGCGCACTTACCCCATTGGCTTTGCTCAGGGCCTGAAAGTAAATGCTGTAGCTCTTGACGGGCGAGAGGGGGGCATTCCAGAAGCCGTTGTAGGTCTTGTTGTCGCCCACGGTGAAGGGCTGCACCACGGCCAGGCTGGCGGGAAGCAGCTCGGCCGCGAAGTAGTGCGGGGAGTCGAGGACGGTGGCGTTCCTGAAGCCGACGGGCACGGAGAAGCACTCGCCCGCGTCCACCGCCCTCCGAGACTTCTGCTTCCGCTCCTCCTTCACCACCAGCTGGTAGGAGCTGCGGGGAGGAGAACACGCTCGCTCTTAAAATGTTCGCTCCCAGACGTTCAAGAAGAAAAAAACGCTTACCAAACAATCGAGCGGAACATTAACCCCTTTCAGTCGCAAGCCCAATATGAAGTGGCTCCACCCAAGCATTTAGTAGGGTTTTAATAGGGGCTTGAGACAATAGTATAGCAGTCATTTTGATTGGTTGAAAAGGTATAAGGTTGAGTGCCAAGGCCCAACAAGGAAAGGGTTTGGTCTGATGGCAGCCTAATATACAATACTGTAAAAACAGGGGTCATCAACACAAATGAAAATCCAGCCCTGGTTTTCTTTTCTCCTGAGTAATTAATGCGACTGATTGGCCAGACTCTCAGCAGGCTTCACACCTGACTCCCAGGTAAAGGGAGGGTGGAAAACCCGCAGTTCTCTGTGAGCTGCTGATCCCTGCTGTGTAGGCTAACGCGTGTATATGCACACAACTCCATTGTTTATGTCACCACAGATGTACGAACTAACAACAGAGTACTTGCCAACAACAGCCTCTATTTTCAGCACGGCTGTTAATGAGTACTTAAAAGCACACACACCACCACGCTCCCCTAGACCCTCAACAAAAGACCTACTCACTGTTGCAGCCAATCTTTTTTGAATAAAAGAGGCAACAAAGCCATTGTCTCTAGGACTCCAACAGAGGCGCATAGTAAGGAATTCATGTGTTCTTTTTGGAAAAAAGCTTGGGAATAGGGAAGTCACGAGGAGGTTATGGAACTCAAGTTACCGAAGTAATCTTTCCGGCACTCTCCATTTTACAGCAGAACTGCCACGATTGAAACAGGAATGGAGGTAATTCGGAACTCGAATTCGAAACATTGGCAACTCGGAAAGTGGCAGGGAAATACACCAGCTTTAACGAAGGAAAATCTTCCAGTGATTGGAATCTGATGAATTCTTCATGAATGCGACTACAGGGCATCTGGCAAAGTGATTTCGAAGAGAACTTTTATAATTGTATAGATTCCTATTAATATGGGTAAGTAGAGGTTGTTTATGTTTTATTTTTTTACTAGGGACAGTGCATATTACTCAACATTTTCAGTTTCCACATAAATATAAATATTCCAGAGTTAGCTAATGAGCTCATTTTCATCTGTAGTCCCTAATCTGCATGTCTTTGGACTGTGAGAGGAAACGCACACAGACACGGGGAGAATATGCAAAGTCCACACAGAAAGGCCTGGGCGGGGCTCGAACCCAGGACCTTCTTGTTGTGAGGCAACAGTGCTACCCCCAATGTTATAACATGGTAACGACATTGTGTGGATGTTTTGTTGACCTGACCGGTAGTGTTCATCAAGCAGTTACACGGCTAACACGAAACATTCTCACAATGGCGTTACCATGGTATAACATTGACAAAACATTCCAGTGACATTGTGAAAACATTTTGCGGGTCATTGAATTTGGCGGGTCATTGCAGTTTTCCTTTTCACTGAAAGACATTGTGCACAGCAGTTTCTTTGTGTGCCACAAAAATATATGAAAATAGTAAGTACATTTGCGGAGTGCTTTTCTTACATAATGCATTTATGTGCTTTACACAACAAAAGAATAGATAAAAATTAAGAGATAAACCGGAATCCAGACAGAATAAAGAATTAATGCAGGTAAAATAGATGCGTAAGACTGAAAGCGCATTTTTGAAAATGGGTTTCTAAATCGGATTTAAAAGAAAACAGGCTCAGAGACACAGATAAAATCTGGCAGATTATCCCACAGAATTGGATCCCCAGCCACAAGTGCCTTGGCCTCTCTTGTTTTCAAATGCCACAGTTCACTGAAAAAGTAATTTTTCACAATGTCAATGAGATGTTGGCAAAACCTGCGGGCGGAATTGCATTAGACTGCTGAATCAGAAGTCATTTCTGGAAACAAATCAACCCCTATATTTTGGTTTGATTACTACTGCAATAAATAAATGTACAAACCTACACATTTTTCCTCAAAATGAGTAACCCCTGTTTCTAAACTGGAGAATTAAGAAGAGTAGCAGCCACATCAGCCCTAAATTGAGTTGGAAAAACTGCCTCTAACTGGCACAGTTATGGAGCGTTGAACAGTAACAGAACAGAAAGCATCGGTTTTCAGCCCTTCATAACAGCACAGAAAAAACATGCCTGTCAATAGGGGACAGTGTAGCGATGCTAGCAGCTGGCTACAGGTTACTTTCCACAGGTTAGCCTACGGTTCTATCTGATATACTATGTTTGTCTGGACACAAGCAGTGTGCTTGTTACGGCTACGGCCACTCTGACATCAGAACCACTCTGTCAACCACGAGCCAGGCAGGTTCATAACAAGCCCCCGGAATAAATACACCGTGTGCTGTCACAAGCAGTGCTGCCTGGTGAGAGAAATATTTACAGTTCAGTTGTTTCTCAGGACCCAGCAATAGTCAGAAACCAGCCCCTACAGGAAATGGTCATGGTGGGATTTGAACTGTGAAGCAGGGGGTTGTGAATGAAAAAGTTTCTAGTTTTATTGGTTCATACAATTTCTTATGCTACATAATGATTCTGACCGAGCCAAGTGTCTGACCATGGTACACTGTGCCAGACCGTGTTACACTATGTCTGACCATGGTACACTGTGCCTGACAATGCTACACTGTGCCTGAACATGGTACACTGTGCCTGACCATGCTACACTGTGCCTGAACATGGTACACTGTGCCTGACCATGCTACACTATGTCTGACCATGGTACACTGTGCCTGACCATGCTACACTATGTCTGACCATGGTACACTGTGCCTGAACATGGTACACTGTGCCTGACCATGCTACACTGTGCCTGAACATGGTACACTGTGCCTGACCATGCTACACTATGTCTGACCATGGTACACTGTGCCTGAACATGGTACACTGTGCCTGACCATGTTACACTGTGCCTGACCATGTTACACTGTGCCTGAACATGGTACACTGTGCCTGACCATGTTACACTGTGCCTGACCATGGTACACTGTGCCTGACCATGCTACACTATGTCTGACCATGGTACACTATGTCTGACCATGCTACACTATGTCTGACCATGCTACACTATGTCTGACCATGGTACACTGTGCCTGACCATGCTACACTATGTCTGACCATGCTACACTGTGCCTGACTGTATAATGCACATTAATACAACAGGAGCTGTAAATTAATATGGGAAATTAAGAGATGTGATTATCATTCAGAAGTTCAGAGCTTCAAAGCGGTTCAATGTTATATCTAGAATATAGAATATTTAATTAATCGTATAAATATACTTATGTCTTATACTACAGTCTTATGTCATGGTGCTTCTGTAAAATATTTCAGCAAACTTAGAATTTCACATTTTGGTCAGGACCTGGTGGAAGTTTTTTTTCTCGATTCAATTCGAATGTGTCTAATGTGATTAGGACTTTATTTCCCATGCATACTGTCAGGTCAGCTGGCAGACTCTCTGAGAAACACTATCCTGTTATCCCCGTAAAATATTAGAGCAAGTGCATTTAATTGCACCATATATTTAAGTGAAAAAAAAAAAAAACGCAAGTATTTTACATGCATTTTGAAATACAATTATTTTGGGAAAAAAAGGAAACCCAAGAGAGACAGAATTCACACTTGAATGCACAGAGAATTCACACAAACTACTGGGGGCACAGATTCAATTTGCTCTGTATATTTAACAGAAGAATTTTACACGCGATTTTGAAATTTGACGTACGGTTCCGACCATGGTTGAACGTACATTTGCACCGTGGGATTTGTCATCTCGTTGGGCCTCCGCGCGTCCATTAAAGACGAGCCTTCCTCAAGTCAGACGGAAGAAGAGGATGTTCCTTTCTGATACCAGCAGAGGGAAATATAGCCATAATTAGAAAGAGGAGAAACGGTTGGGCCCGGAGGAAGCGAAGCCCTGCGCCTGTTGTCAGTGGGAAAATTAGGTAATAGAAAGAGGGTCTGTTTATTTCCACGCGGATGTCCATAAATTAACCAGGACATCTTCAGAGCTTTCTGAGGTATAGGGGTGGCCCGCAATTATGTCCATCTCACAAAGAACATGCTTCACAATTATATATGTAATTAGGGAAATGTATGTTTCTTTGTAGTCCTGTAGTGAATTAGCCCCATCTGGCATTTAGCATCTTTTTATAACAGGTAATTGCTAATAACCAAAGAACCCCTGCTTTATATGCTGTTGTTTTTTTTTTTCTTCTCTTCTTCTCTCTAATGGCGGTTGCACACAAATGCTTTTGAAAGTACATGCTCATGCAGAAACATATGCGAATATGGGTATAATTGAGCTGCCAAAATCAGCAGGAGCATTTGGGCAATTATGATGCTTTTTGAATAGCACTCCGGTATCAAGAAAGCAGGACTGGAAAGCTTAATAAAACTGTTTGTACTCTGACTGCTGGACCACAGACTGGGTACTGATGGTCATATTAAGGCTATCTTTACTGCACTTTCTCAGTTATAAATCCTGTTCATTGAGACATTTTTATCGTATATGAATTAATTAAGAGCTGTTTATTTAGGTTGAAACCAAATAACCAAATAAGTAATAAATAATAGTATTGTTGTTGTTGTTGTTGTTGTGGTTATTATTAGTATTATTATAACAGAAACATTGTTTGGGACTCAATTGACCTTCATTGTGACTAACAAATAAAAGAATTCATTTTAAAAAATGTCCTTCACAGTTTTATTTTTGAACACAGTTTGGCAAGTTTGGTAATCGCTAAAATAATCATTTAAAAGTGTTTTGTGAAGGAAACACTTGTGTTTACTTGTAAGCCAAAGTTAAGGACAAATGCTTACTGAACAGGCCACTGACTTTCAGTCAGAAGAAGATTCATGCGATATGCGTCGCAGACACAATGAGTCACAACGCAAATGTTTGCGAAATCACACTCGTATCGAAAACAGCCTTCATTCCTGGGCTTAAGTCTTTAATCTCTGGGGTTTTCGGCTGCACATAAAATGGCCTGATTTATTATACACAACCTAACCGAATGACAACAAGCTATTTTGGGTTGTTGTTCCTTCAGCGTCTAAGCTGCTGTTCCAACTCAGTGGTCGGTGGTGTCAAATTGGCAAACGTTTGCATGTCGTGTTGGCCCCCCCTTCCTCTGTTTCAAGGCTTTGCTTTCAAAACCGACACCGACTACAAGGGGGGGGGGGGGGGGGGGGAAGCAACTGAAAAGACAAACAGTGTTGCTCTGCCAACTACAATCTAAATGGAACTTGATCTGCTTAATGCCATTGCATACAAATTACACTTAACTGAATGACTGCCTTTAATACCCACAATAAGTCTCTTCTTCTTTCTGCAGATGCAGTGGACTTCAGGGGGGGGGATGTTTGGAGCTCAAAGCCACCTCACTACCCCGGCTAATTAGGGGATTTGGTTTTTTATACTCCACTGTCCGGTTGTGACCGGCCCCTGTGCATGGTGGGGGACTGGATTTAGCCCAGGCTAGGGTGAGGAAGACTCCAAACGACTACGCCAGGAAATGTCTGACCGAACGACACCCGGCGTATGGCAGTCAGGGGGGTTCGTATGCAAGCAGGAACTATCCACTGCGTCTTTATTCTTCAGCTTTAATAATAAGAAATAAAGAAATGCTGGGAAATGGAACTATATGGGAGTGGATTTGGGTCGTAAAACACAGCGGTTTCATTTGCCGTTTGTGCTCGGGGATATTGGTGGTCCTTTTCGTGTAAAGTGAGAACATAATGTCCAAAAAGCACCCTGCGCCATATAGTGCAGTGTTATACAGCAGCAGTTCTGCAAGATGCAAAAGACTGAAGCAGACACACTGCTGAAACCCTAGCCCACTCACCAATGCACTCATACAAAATATTATTTTTGTTAATATTATTATTGTTATTAAATATATTATCAGAAAAGATCATTAATAATGACTGTTATTCAACAGGTAATGGCCATGTTGGGTTGTTGATTGGATCATGTGAGTGATTGGCAGTGTTGGGTCATTGAATGTGTGGTGTTGGTGAATGGCAGTATTGGGTCATTGCTAGGTCATAGCAGTGTTGAGTCATACACACAAATAGCAGTGTTGAGTCATTGACAGGGTAATACACCCAAACAGCAGTGTTCGGTCATTGACTGGGTTATGCACATGAATAGCAGTGTTGGGTCATTGACTGGGTTATGCACATGAATAGCAGTGTTGGGTCATTGACTGGGTCATAGACACAAACAGCAGTGTTGGGTAATTGGCTGGGACAGGCACACAAATATCTGTGTTGGGTTATTGACCGGTCCATACACGGAAATATCAGTGTTTGGTCATTGGCTGGGTCATAGCAATGTTCGGTCATTTGGCTGAGTCATAGCAGAGTTGGGTCATTGTCTGAGTCATAGCAGTGTTGGGTCATTGTCTGAGTCATAGCAGTGTTGGGTCACTGGCCGAGTCATAGCAGAGTTGGGTCATTGTCTGGGTCATAGCAGTGTTGGGTCATTGTCTGAGTCATAGCTGTGTTGGGTCATTGTCTGAGTCATAGCAGTGTTGGGTCATTGTCTGGGTCATAGCAGTGTTGGGTCATTGTCCGGGTCATAGCAGTGTTGGGTCATTGGCTGGGTCAGGCACACAAACAGCAGTGTTGGGCAGCAGTACCTGACGGGAGCTCCTCTGGAGCGTGCGGGCTTCAGCAGCACAGTGATGGTGGTGTCCGTTTCATTCAGGGGCGCTTCGCTCTCGTAATCAGGCATGGACGGCGCTGTCAGCAGGAGGAACGCAAACATCAGCAACAGGCAGGAGAGAAACACAGTGAACTAAAAAAGCTACACAAACTCAGTATCTTACACCTGGAACCACATTCCCACATTTATTGGCTCCACTTGTTGTTTTTGTCCCCCTGGAAACTCTAAGTGTGTTTTAAGGATTTTGTTTTTTAATTATTATCCTAATTATACCTCGCTCTCCTGGAAAGAGTTATTTCTCTTGTGCGCAGTCTTTGCTGCGGAAATGGTTGCGCCAACATTCAAACTGGAGCATTCTTTTGAAAATGAAAAGCTAAAAAAAAGCTCCTGTGCTAAAATCTTTCTCTTTTATGAGTAAAAGAATGTTTGCTTAAATTTGATATGATTCATTAGTAGAGCCATGTTTTAGCTCTTTTATGGATGTGATGTCATTCAGTAGTACAGACCACTGTTTCACCACAAGTTACACTACGATTTACCAATGTTCAAATTATGTAGAGACCTTATTTTTCTAATCTGCGATATGACAATTGGTAAATACATTACGTAGGTTAAAGCACTGATGCATGAGTGACAATAATAAGGATTTACTAAACGGTAAGTGCCATCAAAGTATTGATAATTTTCCCTTCAACAATTACCGAACCTTAACTGTCAGAACGTGTTCATCGTTGACATGTCATCCTGTGTTATCAGGGACAACCCTGAGATCGGACAGAGCTGGTAAAATAAACGACACCAGACGAGATCGATTAATGGCTGCCGTCTAATTCCAGACTTAAAGGGGAGTAGTGTTTATGCTGCTGGCAGTGGGCCTCCCATCAAACACTTTAAAGGAAGATGTTTCGCGCTGAGCACTAAACAAGGCCTTCAGGCTTTAATATATGATCTTGTACAATGATGTCAGTGGGCTTTGTGCTTCTGATGTTCCTGTTTTTAATTGTGTGCCACAAAATAAATCGCAGCACAGTAAAAGCTAGTGTGGCAATAAACTAAAAGCATCTCTCTCTATTTTGTTTCATCTAGAAACAAAAGAAAATAATTATTTGTGGAGCACACTGTAAACTAACCAAGCTGAAACTAGGCTTATTCGATCGTGATTAACCAAGTGAGACCAAAAATGTCACTCTACAGACACCTTTTTTTGCCAAATATTAGTTATATCAGTTTTGAACATTTCCCAGTCTCTTAGGCCCAATACTATATTTTTGCAACATACCGCATTTAAAACTTTTTCTAGAACTATTCTTCGAACTGTTGAACAGTGTACAACATTTTGGTTTCTGTTACATCAATGCCTGGGTCTCACAGGGCTAATATTATTTTTCAGAAATTAAATGTACACACACTCTATATTTTACAATTTTATTTCAAAGTGAATTATATATTAGTATAGACCTTAGGAACGGTGAAGGAACTGGTTTGTAACCTAAAAGTTTGATTCCCAAAACTGCAGTTGTATTTAACCAGGATTGCTTCAGTATATATCTAGTTCTTAATGGATAATGTGTCAAAAATGTAGAAAGCTGTGTAAGTTGCTCTGGGTAAGGTGTTCTGGACTGTTTACTAAGCTAAATATAATCCTACTCTATAATCTTTGGATAAGAGCGACTGCTCACAGCTAAATGCCCAAATATGGCAGTTTGGCCAAATCAGCTGCCCTGATGCACAGCAGAGTCACAGATTTACAGTCAATGCTTAGCGCTATGCATTTACCGGTCAACCGAATGGAAAAAAAGCTCACTCAATCACGTCAATATCAAGCTCTGCATTACCACACATGCAAAAACATAAAACATGCAATAAATAATGAGTAACACTTTAATCGATTAAAAAATGTCTAAGTGCAGAAAATCTAAATTATGCAACGATGCATGTCTTAGTACAGTCAGAAAAACAACGCAGTATATCAGCTATTCTTAAGAGCTTGATCTACAGAAATGGATAATGGATAAGCCAAAAATAGGGGTCACTGAAAAATGGAATGAAGATTTGGAAAGCCAACAAAGGGAAAAAAATAAATAAAATTGAATGAGTGTTTTAATGAGATCCCAATTACAGCCCATTTGATTGTTAGTTTTTAAATGAAGCAAAGAATTATGGCTAGAAGGTTAGAGCAAGCTAGCATAATGCTCTCATACAATTCCATTAATAATAAAATAAAACAGAAAACTGGTGCTTTCTCGCCTTTCTCTCCTGAATATTGAAAGTGAGAGGTTCAAGATTCTGGATGAGGCAAATTCCATAAGTATCTATACTATAGTTACTCCAGAAATGCTGTATGACAAGGTATGTTTACTGTACTCATAAGGTTTGGGGAAGGGGGGTTCTGCAATTTCAGCACAGTAAAAAAAGATGCACGTATAAACACGGTCTCGAACACACACAATACAATGCAACGTAATAGACAAAATCTCACAGGGTCTCTATTCAAAGACACCTCATCATATGAACAAAACCTGCATATGATATCAGATCAAACTTGTTTAGATGACATCAGTGTACTAGAATGCACTGTAAATAATATTGTAAATCCATTATTATGTTATTAATACAGAAGTCATTCATGATTTGATTTCAGTGTACAGTACATTACTTATTGCAAAATGACATTCATCGATTAAAATTGTCTTTTTTCTTTTATTAAAATAACTGAGTGTGGTTACTTTTGTTTTGTTTCCTTGTTGAAATGATGGCATTTCAATCAGAAAGGCAATAAAACAGTCAGAGAATACACAAACAGCCATTCAGAAAATACACAACCAGCCAATCAGAGAATACACAAACAGCCAATCACAGAATACACAAACAGCCAATCACAGAATACGCCAGGACATCCACTCTGATTAACCTGGTTTTACACCACTTTTAGACAGTATTGTTAGGACCCAGCTTCTCTCAGTGGAATCAAAGTCGGGACAATTCAGGAACTCACCCAAGTCAGCAAACACGTACTAGAGAAAAGTAAAGGGTTACTGAATGTCACACTGGCCCAGTGGGAAGATCACTGAAACAAATCAAGTTTGCAACCTTAAACACACTGGCCTAAATACTGTCTGGGGCCTTGACACACATGTCCATCTTATTGCTGAGGTCGTATCTGTTTCATATGACCCCTTTTGTTACATGCGTAACTATGGATAAAAAACAAACCTGAGCCCATCAGCATGGGTTATTGTATTGTTAGTCTCACCTGCGATCTTGGTGGTGATTCGGGTGGTGACAGGCGGTCCAAAGCCCTTGTTGGTGCTGGCTTTGAGGGTAAAAAAGTACGTGGTGCCGGGGTAGAGGCCCTCGAAGAGATTCCGCGTCTCGTTGCGAAGCTTGAAGACCGTGCCCCTCTGGGAGGACAGCACCGCGCTGGGGTCCAAGGAGCTGAGAGCCTTGTAGGTGACCTACGGAGAGGAAGACAAAATGGCCGCCGTCAAAACCCCTACCAGCACTGGTCAGTTACAGGCAAAACAACAACTATGAAAACCCACATTAATATTCAATGATTATCAGCCAAAAAACACACAGAAACACACTGGAGACCTTTCACGGTTTTCTTTGGTTACAGACAGAACAACTAACAAAAACAATAGTCAATAAATAAAAAATAAAAAAAATAATAAATAAATAAATAAAGAAATAAATAAATAACATTTTTGTCAATGCCAGCTAACAGTCAATAATAACAGACAAAAGAAAACAAAAAGAATGACAACAATGAAACGTCCCTGGCAGCACTAAAACACTACCATCAAAATCCCTTGTTAACATTCACAAATTACAGACAAAACACTGCCATAAAATTCCCAGCCAACAGTCATCAATTAGAGAAAAAAAGAACTGCCGTCAAAATCTCTCATACTATCCATCACTTACAGAAAGAAAGGCTAACCTTTCCCTGATAAATACCATAAATTACAGACAAAAAAACCCAATGTTTAAAGTGACTATTAATGCTAAAGTTCAGAAAATCTGAGAAATTCAAGTAAGTGAGCTACAGTTTGGGCTGCTTTCCTTTTTTACAAACACTTTTCAAAATGGTGCCGTACTGTAGACCAAGGGGCTGTCGGGTGACACTCCCTATTCATTCACCATTCATGTTTCTCTTAAGGCACTGTTCCAGAGTGTGAATGGGCTTCATGGTTTGGTATCTGTACTGAGAACCAATCTTTGTATTGCGCTTAACCCTGTTCTCCCTGTTCTGTAGTCTAACCGTAATGTTGCTCCTTTAGTACCAATGATATGGATCAACAGCGTCAACAACCAAGAAAGTTAATACAATACTCATGAATATATCTTAGAAATGGTCGAATTCAGGTTCCAGAGATATCAACATTTCAAACAGTTGTTTGATGTCAAACTGTTGATAAGCTGTGCTGTATTTTGTGTATTTTGTTTGTGTAAACAAAACATTTTGGCTACACTGTTTGGTATCTATTAAGATACTGAAAAAAAAAAAGTTTTATATTGTTTGCTTAACCCTGTTCCCCCTGTTCTGTAGTCTAACCGTAATGTTGCTACCTTTGCACTGATACTCAATATGGATCTTAATACAATACTCCTGAATATATCTTAAAAAAGGTGTAATTCAAGTTCCAGAGATAGACATGTCCAGAGACATCAAACTGTTTGATGTCCAAATTCCAAAACCGTTGAGAAGCTGTGCTGTATTTAGTTTTTTGTTTGTGTAAACCGATGATTGGGGGGTGGGGTGTGTGCAATCAAAATACTTCAGACTGACGATTCACAGTTGAGCTGCATTATAGAAGTCAAAGAAAAAAGCAAAGCAATGTGACAGCTCAGCTTCCAGCCGCAGAGAGGGCTTAAGAGGGCGGCGTGGAGAACGCTCGATTCGGCACGGTCCCGCGTGCCGGGCGTAACCGGGGGCAACACGGAGCAGCCGGGGAAGCCGCCTTTACCTGAGAGCGGAAGAGACAGGTGGCGTGAGGGGGGCAAAAAAAGCTAATTCATGCAAGATGTGGCTTAAATCGGTTGTGAAGGACACATCCTGGAATGCTCCGGACTGGCTGCCAGAGTTGATCCAAATATAGCTAATCCTACAGGACATTCCAAGGAAAAAGAATGGAAAAGTAAGTCAGTAATGTTGAATTAAAATGAGTCATATTTGTTGGATAGTTTAACTCCTTATGGCCGGATACAACCTGCACGTTACATATAGGGTGGCCTGTAGCGTAGTGGTTAAGGTACATGACTGGGACCTGCAAGGTCAGTGGTTCGATCCTCTGTGTAGCCACAATAAAATCTGCACAGCCGTTGGGGCCTTTAGCAAGGCCCTTAACCTTGTATTGCTCCAGGGGAGCATTGCTCCTGTTTAGTCTAATCAACTGTATGCCATGAACCAAAATGCCATTAATGTAATGTAACAAATCTCCCTTAACAGACGGATGTGACCGTTGAAATGCATTGTGATTCCTAGGCCTTTCTGTGGGGTTTCTATAGGACGCCTTAGTCCATAATGGCTTAAATGACATGGTCAGGTATGGGAGGGAAATCTGGAGCCAAAGAGTAAAAGTTAAATAAAATTAAATAATAAATAATAATAAAATAATAATAATAAGTAAAATAATACATTCTTATTTCATCCCCTAACTATTGTTTCCCTCTCACACACACACACACACACAGTGTGGATGAGGACTAATCTCTATTCAAACCATGTAAGTGTGGTCCAGGGGGAAAAAAAGTATGAACAGAAAAACAAACCCTTGACTTGACTTTCCACATCAGATAGAAATTACACTTGTCAGCCTTAATTTTTAAGTTGTTTTCAGACTCGGAGAGCAATACTAATCAAAACAAAACAAAGTCCAAATGACAGCTTGCTTATTGTCTTTATTTGAACCTCTTCAATTATTTTCTTTTCTCCTCTCGCTTCAGTGTACGCTCACTTACGTCTGTTATTAACTTCTTTTTTTTTGTTTTTTTTAATGTTACGTTTCGGGGGAGGGGGGAAGCTAGGCTGCCGTTCCGAAGCAGCAGCCGGCTGGATGAATGCCGCACTCACTGTTAAAATCAATCTGCGGTCATTGTCATGTTTTAATGCCCTCCCTGGCGCAACTACAGCTCTATTACTGTTTCCACTGCAGAGAGTAGACATAAAACCAGTGAAAAAGCTACACCTGTGATGTATTTACTGCACAGTACCTCCAACTCAATCAGGCGCTCATATCTCATGTACCTTCCCCCCACTTATAAGGCACTCCTGGTGTGAGGAAAGCCTGATTAGGTCCAATAAAACGCCACAAATGATTCAATGTTTATTATCGCCACACCCTTTCGTCACAATTTATGGAAACCTGGCAAATCGACTGAAAATGCAATTCCTCGCTCTTTTATTTCTATTTGTTTTCGGAGTTCCACCCCCCGCCCGAAGTGTCAAACTTCGCCGTTCAGCGAAACCGCGGGCGTGAGCCGCAGCGGAGCATTGTGGGTAATGTGAAGACGGCGGTGTTATGCTGAAGCCCGGGGGCTGAAGCGGGAGGTTGGGCGGCCATTTTAAACAAGAACGCAGGTGCGACGAGAACCCGGGGGCTCCGGCGACCGGCACGACACAACCGGTGTTACAAACTTCACATAAACCGTCCTCCGCCTTCAACCTCGCAGGGCTTGAGGCCTACAACTTGGTGTTGACTCTTAAAGCTTACCTCAGCACAGCCCAAAGTCATAGACCCAACTGAATTGCAGAAAACAATGCAAATGCGCCTTCAAAACAGGCTCAGCACTTTATATGTAAAATGAAAATAACTTTCAACTCTTTTTTTTTTGTCAGACAGGAGCTGTACCTTGCGGGACTGGTTTAGAGGATCAACTGAAAATACATCTAATGCACCGAAATGTGAACTAGGATCAAAGGTGTCAACAAAGGAGAGAGTCTTCCGCTGGTTACATTATCTTTCCGGTTTTTTTCACAGTCATAATAAAATATGAGAACGTTTCAACAACAAACACCGGGAACGATGCAGTTCTGTTGCCCTTTGCTTTTTCTGTTGCTTTTCTGTTTTGTAAACCTTCACCCCGGTGAAAGTCAAACGGAACAGAATCTATGACTGTGGATGGTTTAAGTGAAGGTGAAATCATGATTACGCTTTCTAAAGCAGCAGTCTCCACTCCAGACCTGGGTCAAATACATAATTGGTTTGGATTCAAATACACTTGTTTGATTTGGATTTTCTATACTTTACTGAGCTTGACTGTTGTATTGGAACCTTTGAACTACTCTCAAAAAGCTTGAACCCCACCTACTGGTCCTTTTGTCGGCTCAACTGCGCCAGGCAAGGTCAACCGAGCACAGAGAAGTATTTAAATCTGAAACAATGACGGACCCAGGTATGACCACTCACAAAGCTACCCTCTCCACTCACTGAACCCGAGCGTCGCATTATCTCATTGTAAACATGCGGAGACGATATTTAACATGAAGCCAGGCCCCTATTGCCTACATCCCATACGTACAACTCAACTCCACTCAGTTCAGTTATATTTGCACACTAAAGGACCAGCATCTCAAAGCGCTTCAAAGACATTCCCGGCCTAGGTCCCCCAGAGGCAGCCAAGGGCCACAGCGACAAGGAAAAGTCCCCGGAGGAAACAGGAAGAAACCTGGGTTTGATCCTGACTCGGGAGCGGGGAGAAGGGGGTATCCACTCCTGACAGGCACCGGGGAGGCTAATTAAAGTGGATACAAGAGTGGGATTTGGGTTAAAGCAACAGGCAGCTCATAGTTTGCAGCAGCATAGGTGTAGCTTAGCTCAGTGTAGGAAGCAGGAAACTGAAGAAGTGAATTCACTACTTGGACAGTACGACAAAAGAAAAATAAACGTGACTGTCTTGAACTGTATTCTGAACCGAAGTAAAATATTTTGCTTGCTGAACGCAGCCAAACCACATCTCTTCCAGCTCATGGGTGCTTATCGTGTTTATTTGTCATTTATACTAATTGCTCGATTTAATCCAAAACTAATTAAGCGCCGTGGTGATGTTTCCAGTCTGTGTTTGCATGAAGAAGCACCCGGAACTGTGCTGTGGATACGCAATGAATCAGAGATAGAGGTGCCATTTCAGGCTGGGAATGTGCCTATACAAATTGTCCTAAAGCCCTGCAACTTAAAGTTACAACAGGTAATTTTGTACTTCTCACGGCCAAGAGTGAATTGCAGCAACAAACACCTTCATTCCACAACACCGTATATCCCTCCCCTACTCTGTCACATTTTCAACAAGTGAGCTTGAATTATTGTACAGCTGTACAATGTTTGGGTACAGTGTCGGCCCCTCAACTGCATATATTAAAACTATAAACACAGGCAGAGGGCGAGTCAACATGTCAGTGAGCCTTTTTCAATGATAGGAATGGATTTACAATGGTCTTGTAACAATGTTTTAATTGTACCTATTCTACTTTTAAAGCAGTGCTAATCAGTCAGTTTGCTCTGAGGTTATGAACATTCCACAACTTCTACCAGTTTGCATATCGGATTAACATCAAGAAATGTTTCAGCTAAATAAATAGCACAAAGCAGGAAATTAATGGTAGATAAAATATAACATGAGGGCTCGTATGGGGATGAATGGAATGGGCTTGAATAACTGCAGTGGAGTTTGCACAGATGGGGTAGCAATGAGGACAGGCAGACAGGTTATGGGGGGCTTGGAATTGGGGGCTTGGGATTTGGTTCACTCCTGGAGAGAGGTCTGGAGAAGAGGCTCTTGAAGTAGGCTTAAACAGATACTTTTCTCTTAAGAACCATCTCAGTCTGCCCTGAGACGATTGTAAACCGCTTTTTGAAAAGGTGCATTAAATGATGGTATTGAACAGAGAGCAAGCAGCAGGTCTTTGGTGGATAAGTCCCATCCCATTGAGTTTTAATGGAGCTGGGAGCATACGGAGCAGATCTATACTGGGAGAGACCCATTCCATCGAGTTTAAATGGAGCTGGGAACATATGGAGCACTTTTATACTGGGAGAGAGCCATTCCATTGAGTTTTAATGGAGCTGCAAGCATATGGCGCAGGTCTTCACTGAAAGAGTTCATTGAAGCTGGGAGCATATGTAGAAAGGCAGAAGTCCACCATCTTAGCTTGCGGTGCAGTAGCACACAGTCTTTGCTTTGGGGTGCTTATGGGCTGGCCTGGAGCAATACTGTACGCTGACACGTTTCCCATTCAAACGCGAGGACTAAGCAAGGAACGTGTGACAGATGATGATGATTTCCCCCAGGGGGCGCTGTCAACAAGTGATGGAGGCGATGCCAGATGCCCAGCCCAGCGCGCCGAGAGTTCCAGATGAGACGGACCGCCACTTCGTCTGAATGACTGAACTCAGGGCTGAAGCCCTGCCTCCCACACGGTCCCAGGGCCCTGGGGTCCCTCGGTCCCCAGGGTCCCAAAGACTACACAAGGGGGGTAAGTTCTCACCAAGGTAAAGGAGGGCTGATTTTTCAAATAAATTCAAGGTTATCCTGGGTTTTCTGGACAGCAGACGGAGAAAGATGTAATTACCATGATTTATCTCAGGCTAGACACTGGAATTGGTGATGCTGTTAAAGGTCCCATCTTGTGGAAAATGACATTTCCCTCGCTGTGTGGATTATAAAGGAGTTGGAGGCGTTCTAAAAACACTGTGAAAGTATCAAAATGCATAGTCCCCAAATCAATCCACACAATCCCTATGAAGAAAATGTGCATTTAAACAAGCCATTTGGACTTCCATGAAAATTCTCCAGCTCTGCAATGCTGAGAAAAGTGTTGTGAGACACTTCTTTTAGTTGAAAATATGTCACTTGTCGAAAAGGTTGTGCCACAAACTACAATGCAGTCCGTAAGTATTTGGACACAATTTCAACTAAGAAGCTAACTGTCCAATTACTTTTGGTCCCCTCCTATGTATAAAAACTGTACTATGTATAAAAATGTGATGCAATTCCTACACTGATCACCCCATATGCCTGTAAATATCGACTAAAGGCGACTATTTTAATCTCATGGGTACAGAGCAGAAATTGTACCACTGTCCAAATACTTACAGACTGCACTGTATAATCAGGGTCTCCAGCTAGCCTTTAGGGTTCTACATGTGTAATCCTGTCTGATGGGTCCTGGGACTCTGGTTTGGGTCCAAACAACTGGGAGACCCTTGGTTAGCAAGATACAGCAGGCCCCAGAGTAAAGCAGTCCTCCATGAGATTTGTTCAAGCTGGGTTTTAAAATAGTTGGTACCTGGTTGACCAGGCCAGACCAGCTCCCAGTTTGGTTTGACCAGCTTAAGCTATAGTTTGAAACAGACAAACAACAAACTACCAGCAATAGCCGGTTGACCAGGTCTTACCCAGGTAGACCAGATTTGTGATCACCATGAGCAGCTTTAGCTGCAGCATAGCTGGCAAAGATGGATTTTACCGGAGGTTTTAAATGGTGCGGCCCAGATGTACAGTCCCTGTGCCCGTGCAGGCGTGCAAACTCAGGGAAGAAAGATGTGTGATCCTGGACCTGATAATTATAAAGATTTTAAAGAGACACATATAAACTATGTTTGTCTCTTTAAAAAATTGCCTTTCCTATTGGGATATGCCTGCACAGATGGGCTTGTTTTGTAAAAGAGGCTTGAGCCAGCTTTATACCACTTGTATTTATGCGGTACTGTTTGGGCCTAGCAACACTCCCGGCTGTGCCAATGTTCACAGTATTCAACGTGGGTCCGAGTTCCATATGGGAATCCAACAGGAATCCAATACAATAGGAATCTAACCAGAACATTCCCCAGCAGTGTCGAGTGTTTTGTATCAGGTGGGTGTACACTGGGGTCAAATGACAAAGGAACTCCCCTAGGCAGTTTTTTTAAATGTCTTGTCATTCATCACTGTTAAATGTCGACATCCCTTTGTCTGGGTGGCAAGTGTGTCTATCACACGTGTGCTGACATGTTGCAGTGGGAGTTAGTGGGCTCCAGAGAAGAGCGTTAACAGAACACACCGGAAGGCCAGAATGAGGAAGCACGATTTTTGGAAAATAAGTGTCTGAGGTGCGACTTATGACCCCTTTGTAGCTTTTGCAGTGTATGCTTTTTGGTTGGTCTCACTACGTCTCACTATGTTAGTGTTCCCCAGCCCAGTGCCTGTATTTTGGGTTAAAGACACACTGAAACAGGAGTTAGAGCAGCACTAGCTTCCGCCATATGATGTATACACAAGTGCAACAGATCTTTCTGGGTGAATTTTTGGGGAGTCAAATGAGGAGGAGGACGTCAAATGAGGATGCGCACCACTGCGTGAAAAGAAGATTGGAGGGGAACGGAAAAGGTGACAGACAATACATTGACAAAGACAGAGCCACTGGTACACGATGAAGTCAAATCTTGTAAAATCTCGTTTTCCACAAAGCAGATGGACGAAAAACTTTGGTCTGAAAATACACAAGTGTAACATTTTTGGAATACATACTTGAAGACGCGTCGGTATGCTTCTGAAGAACTTGACCTCAGCTTGCCTTTGAAACGGCGAAGGGCGAACAGCGCGGGACATGCACGCATCACACACGCTGACGTCCCCCACCCGCAGGTTCTCACGCCGCATTAGCCCATCTGTCAATCCGCCACATTACCGCCGGAAATGAGAAAGCAGCGGTACGGGGCGGGGCTGAACCCGCGGGGAGACGGCTCTCTATCTCCCGGGCCTCAGGGGACCGCTCGTCTTCGTTAGGCAGATAGCTCGATTGATAGATCAGCCGCCTGAAGGCCGCTCCTTATTTAACAGACAGGAGGAGGATTAGGGGGTAGCCGGTGCCATACGGAGCCCGAGAGGTGTTGTTGCTCACAGCGAGATTACCTTATGCGGTAATCTCGCCGCGGATATCCATGCCGCCATTTTCATTAGGAATTCGTTCGGCGAAGGTGAAAAATCGCAGCTCGGTGATGGACTACTGACAGCGGCAACCGAGAGCCAATCAAGAGGCAAGGAAAATTACACTATGTGGAAGGAGGTAAAAATTGCTAGAAGGTGAATCGTACATGCCTTACACCCCCTGAAGGGAAACCACAGGGTCTGCTGCGGTGGGGGACAGGAGACCCCCCACAGGATTCATGAAGAGCATCGTCTCAGAACGAATGGCCTCCCCTGGGTACGCAAATCCTTATATGAAGAGACCTTGTATGTTTATTTATCTTTCAGCTTCATACGATTCCTTTCTCCCTTCAGGGCCTGGTCACCATAAATCCTGTTTTCTTAGTTTCCTTGAGGAAACCAGGAATATATAATTACAGTTTTTTATGAAGATCTAAGGAATGCATTACGGCAGTCCCTTTTTCTTATGGAGTTCCATGAATACTTTATGGTAGTACCTTCTTCTTATGAAGTTCCCAGGAATGCTTTATGATAGTCCCTTTTTTTTATAAAGTTCCCAGGAATGCTTTATGAAAGCCCATTATTCTTATGGAGTTCTATGAATACTTTGACAATACCTTCTTCTTATGAAGTCCACAGGAATGATTTGTGACAGTCCCATTTTCTCATGGCATTCCCTGAATTTTTTTTTATTACAATCCCAGGAATACCTTATGATAGTCCTTTTCCTTATGGATTTCCCAGGAATGCTTTATGACAGTCCATTTTTCTTATGGAGTCTCCAGGAATACCTTATGATAGTCCCTTTGTATTATGGAGTTCCCAGGAATGTTTTATGACAGTCCCCTGTTCTTATGGAGTTCCCAGGAATACTTTATCACAGTCCCATTTCTTTGGGCATCCTCAGAATAGGCAATTAGGGTCCCATTTTCCTGTTCTGGATTGCCATTCATCACCTTAAAAGTTTGCTTTGCAGAATATGCAAAATGAGTGAAAGCAGAACAAATATTTCTGAAATCACTTCCTTTCAGTCTCAGATTTTTCATGATAAAATGACTTCGTAAGAATGACACACTTAAGACTCGCGACTTCAGGAAACAAGGTCGTGGGGCTGAAGGTCCCTGGGTGAAGAGTGATTGATAAGTGTGAGCTGTTCATAAATCATGGCTGACTGTGAGTCCCAGCAGAAGATGGCAGGTGGATTCAGGGCTTGCATTAAAGAGCCCTTATCGGTGATGCTGACACTAGCCCCGTTTACATGAAGCCTTTTATTCCATATTTTATCGAATTAACAGGCCGATCGGAATAAAGATGCCTCATGTAACCACTCAATAAGAACAAATTATCCTATTCCGATTGAAATTTTATTTGGTTTAAAAGGGGTAGTCTAAACCTTTTGACAATCCAGTTAACAGGAGAATACACTCACCGAGCACTTCATAAGGAACATTTTTACTCTATTACACCTAATTATTCAAGCGATTATCTAATCAGCCAATTGTGTGGCAGCAGTGCAATGCACACAATCATGTAGATATAGGTCAGGAGCTTCAGTTAATGTTCACATGAACCATTAGAATGGGGAAAAAATGTGATCTAAGTGACTTTGTCCGGGGAATGATTGTTGGTGGTAGACAGGGTGGTTTGAGTATCTCAGAAACTGCTGATCTCCTGGGATTTTCACACGCACTAGTCTCTAGAGTTTGCAAAGAATGGTGCAAAAAAAGTTCTGCAGACAGAAATGCCTTGTTAATGAGAGGCGTCAGAGGTATGCAGAAGAGCATCTCTGAACACACAACACATCATAACTCTACATGGACAGGCTACAGCAGTCTAAGTCTAAGAAGTCAAAAGTCTAAAGTCTAAAAAATAAGTCTAATAAATACCTAATAAAGTGCTCACTGAGTATGTCATCTAAACACTTAAACCAACTACTTTCTTTGGATTAAATATATATTGTATGTTCGTTCACAGGGGAAGTGACACCACCGAGTTTCGACTCTTTTTTTTTTGTGCAATCAACATTAAACATTAAAAGAAGCAAAAAATCTTGAAACGCTTCGGTGGTCGCAAGATAATTGTATACAGCTGATGCTGCTGCCAGAAAAGTGACGGCAGAAATGCAATTATTGTACCTAATACACAACGCATGAGATCATTCTGCGTATGTTAAAATGTGTTATTCTGATTAAATGCTCGGCATGTAAACACACACCTTAATCAGATCAAATTTATTCAGTGTGCATGTGAAGGGCTCATTTGGAATCGTCAATCGGAACGAATTATTTGGAATGAGGAAATATTCTGCGTGTAAACGCGGCTACTGTGGGTCGGCTGGTTGTTATGTCGGCATAACCGGGTGAATAGGTAACTGCCTTGGGCCTTTGAGCATCCTTAGATTTATTTTTCTACATGTGAGGACAAGGCTGAATGCTAATTTGTGTGCTGTAGCTAACGGCTGTTAACAGCTGTTAACAAAAATGTCACGCTTTTAACAACACGTTTGAATTCAGTCTTCGGTGCTTGATGGTCGGTAGGACATATCTTAAAAGAGGTCCTCCAGAGAAAATGTAGCCTACGGCCTCCAGTAGCTTAGAGCAGGATTCTTCACTCCTGGTCCTGGAGAGCCGCAGGGTGTGCTGGCTTTCATTACTCAGCAATGAATTGATCAATGAGAGAAGTTAATTACACAGTTAACTCACCTCACCTGCTTTCTTGGGTCTGAATGGGTTGCTGATATTAAGGTGAAAACAAAAGCCAGCACACCCTGCGGCTCTCCAGGACCAGGAGTGAGGTGTGCATTTAGAGCACTGGTTTAGAGCCAGCCCTGTGTGTGCACGTCTATGTTCATTTCAGATTTCAGCCCCCACACAGTTCAACACTACTGTCCTATGGCCAGGATCTTCAACTCTGCCCCTCCAATCCAAATTATTTTCTCCCGGGTAATTCATGCTACAAGCCAGATTGTCTTCACATCCAGCTCCCAGGTAAAGGGAGGGCGGAAAACCAGCATTACAGTAACATTACAGCTATTTAGCTGATGCTTTTATCCAAAGCGACTTACAGTTGATTAGACAAAGTAGGGACCAATCCTCCCTGGAGGATGTGGGGTAAGGGCCTTACCCAAGGGCCCAACAGCAGTGGCTACACTGCGACTTGGACCACCAACCTTCTGGATTCCAGTCAAGCACCTTAGCCACAGCAGTTCTCAGCCCTTGAGGACCGTGAGTTGCTGATCCCTGTCTTATGGTAACCAGTAACCAGAGACAGGGGGTACACAAAACGAGCTCTTTCCGTGATTAAATGCACTAGCCTATTAATGTATTTACTTGTATTTTATCACGAACAGCAACTGCCCACTGATGTTTTTGAAACCTCAAGCACTTGTTACCATCACTACAGTTGCGCATGTCATTTCCTACAGTTCAATATATTAGTCAGTTTAATAAATCAGTATTTTTGAAACAATTTTGGCGTGACTGCTCTGTGACTTTAGCCAATATTTTCCATGAGAAACACCCAGCCTTAATTATTATGCGGTTGCTTAATCTACCGTTTGATGACTTCTGGCCCGTGGAGTTGAAATAGTGTGATTCCTGTTGCAAAGATTCTCCCAGTGCACCTTAGAGGTCCATTACCAGGTCTGTGTATTGCTTGCACCTTGATTTATACCTGCTCTTTAGAGGCTGAGAAATCTCTCTCAGAAATCGACCCCCGTTAATTGCGAGAACTTCGGTAAATTCAACGGAATACATAATCAGCCAAACGTATAATATCTTTGCGCGATCCTCCCTTAAGAGCATTAAGGAGAAAAGCTTAGCTGGCGGTGACCTGGATATATAACCTGCATTCTCCACTTCCAGCCCTGTGCGCCTGATTGATACATAACACGCATGATTCCGCATCATATCTGTGTCTGAAAGCACACCTGGGTTCAAATAGTATTTGTTCGGGATTCAAATAATTTTCTGTGCTCTATTAATCTTGCCTGGTGCATTTGGGCCATTGGGTGGAGTTAACACTTTTGGGATTATTTCATTTGTTCCAAAACACCAGGCAAGCTTAGACAAATGCAGAAAAGTATTTGAATCCGTGGCAAATACCACGTGAATCCAGATCCATGTTTCAATTCCAACAACAAAAGAAGTGCAAGACTTTGTGCAGCCTCCGTTAAGTTTATGAAAACGCTTCAACGATACGATGAACAATTTCAACAGAAACCGCAGCACGAGTATTTAGTTGATGTTTCATTTTTTGGTCCAATTTGCATACAAATAACAGTGTTCACAAATCAGGTTGTGAAAGAAAATAAGTAAATACGGAAAATACTAAAGCAGGCTCATCAGTGCTGATCAATGCCAGAACAGCTTTGCTTCACTCCAGATGTGTCCTCTTTCACTCAGTCAACTCATTTCATTTCAGAAAAGCCTGGATGACTTGAAGAGAGTGGTTGCTGAGAAACATCCTGTAAGCTCCGCGTCGAAGCTGTTTCTGTGTGCTGGGAAGTGGTAGACCGTTATCACGCTCCTGCTCCTCCGCACAGCCTGGCCGTTCTGTTATCCCTGTTACCGCTATTAATCAGCTGAGCTTTGCAGGCTTGAGCACAGAAGCATTAGCCCACTAGCGGCAACATTAGCGGTCTAGCAGCAGAATTAGTGAACTAGCCACAGCATTAGCATATTAGCACATTAGCCGCAGCATTATCACACTAGCCGCAGCATTTGCACACCAGCCCAACTGCAGCATTAGCACACCGGCTGCAGCATTAGCACACCGGCTGCAGCATGAGAACACCAGCTGCAGCATTAGCACACCGGCTGCAGCATTAGCACACCGGCACCGGCTGCAGCATTAGCACACCAGCTGCAGCATTAGCACACCAGCCACAGACTGGTGCACTAAAGGCAGTATTAGCGCACTAGCCACAGCATTAGCAGAGGTCTTTGCTGCAGTGAAATCTGTGTGTTGGGTGGATAAGGTGGCCAGAGATGGTAATAGCGGTTGGCAGATTGGATGTAGAAACTGGTAGGTGGATGTAGCAAAGAGGCTTGGGTATGGGGGGGGGGGGGGGTTAGCGTTGGGGGTAATGAGAGGAGAGAGAGAGGGTTACTGAGGCTGGGCAGATGGGGAGGGGGGAGACCTGTGACCTATGATCAATGTGGCAGTTCAAGCTCAGCTGCCAATTAGCAGGCAGTAACAAGCCATGCAGCTGCCCCTTTAGCACGCCATCGATATCCACTGCCTAACCTGCCTCAGAACCTACAGAGGCGGCTGCACGCCTGATCTTCCCGCTCCCGCTCCAGAAATGAAGAGGCTCGCGCTCCCTCAGAACTCTGATAATTGCCATTGGAGGCTTTTAATTAAATCAATGAAAGCTATTATGGCAATTACAGCGGGAAATGAGAACACATTGTACCCGGCTCAATATGTTTAGTAAATGCTGTCACCGTTATTACCAAGAAAATGGCGGGGACTAATTTTACCTTAATGATGTGTCTGTGAACCACAGCTAGCCTTCACATGGACTCACCTCCCACCCCCCTACATGCACACACACACACACACAGCACTGACACCCATACACAAACACACCCGCATGCGTACACACACACACACACACACACACACACATATGCACACACACAACACAGACACCCACACACAAACAAACAAACACACACACACACACGCACACGCCTGCACACACACCCGCGTACACAAACGCGCGCCGACATTAAACAAATTGGACACAGTGCCACTCTCTTTGTGTTGCTTCCCTAACATCCCAATTGCACAAAACTAATTTTGCTGATCAATAATTCATTAGTATGAGAAGGGAGCTGGCGGTCTCCCTCCACTTCAAGGTGAATAACAATTTACCTTCAAACAGCATCCATCGCCCCGCCGCTCACGCCGCTAGGCTGCCGCTCATTACCATGCGCAGACCTGCTGTTCCCCGCGCCACTCCACCCTCCATTCACATGCAAATCCGCCGCTGCCGCGCCCGCAAAGCTCCCTCCGCACCCGGGACAATAACGATCGTCATCCGTCTCCTCTCGCGCCCGCGCGCCCTATTCCGTCGCTCGTCTGTGTTTTCCCCTTCAGTGCTCGCACAGCCCCGACACCTCCGACAGGTACAGGTTACAACCGCTCTATTAGGTGTTTATTAATCTAGGCTTATTGGTCCGAACAACAACCCAACCTCTTGGCCGTGTCTGCATGTTTTTTACGGATTAAGTCGCCGCCACGTGATTGGCGGATTAGGTATTTACATTAACGAGCTGGTGTGCGGGTGGTCGCCGAGCTCATGTGATTCTGTAGGTGTTCACATTTCACACGTATGTAGCATGGCTTACACGCGCGCAGCCTTCAGAAAGAACCAGAGCGTCCACAAACACTGGTGTCTGAAAACCGAAAGGAAATGACTTCAGTTCTGCGGCAGCACAATGGTGCTGTCAGCTCTGCGATTACGCTGTCATTCAATACCCAAGTTGCATGCTAATTACAGACTAATTTTCACGACGATTAATCAAACATGTCAGGAGAAAATCAATACACCGGGCAAAAATATCCATTTGAGCGGATTCCATCATTGCACACAAACAGCATCGTGAGAATTCTTAAGCAAACTGACATTTGATACGAATCCCGTTTTCCCCGTGCCGATTTGTGTACTGAGTCCCAGGAAATAAGGCGACTGGTAAGATTCTGCTTCCTTAAAGATTAGTTATGATCGCAGAGGGAGTTCAGCACCCCAGAATATGCACAAAGTAGACATGAAGGACCATCAATTCAAGCTCAGAATCCATGCCTCTTTTGGTGTGTTAGCCTCTCGGCAAGAGGAACTGGGGCCAGTTACACAGAAACTGTCCACCTGGAATAGCACAGCCAAGCATATCTTAAACGAGACACGTTCATTGGTGTGTGTGTGTGCGTGTGTGTGTGTGTGTTTGTGAGCCCATTCCCTATGAGTTTACATGCAGACAAGGCTATTACTGTTGCTGCAGATAATTAGCTACTGTCTCAATGCAAGTTGATGAGTTTGAAGATAATGGTATGTTTTGTTTCTGTAATGGCTTCGCAATGACCTCGGAGTTCTTTACAACCCAACTGTCTCGAAGTACAAAGCAGCGAATAAATGAAAAGGAAGCAGACTTTTAAAAATATGACCAATAAAACATTTGAGGAAGGCATCATCTGCCTGTCATAAATTTTACAAGCAGCCATTGTGGGTTGTAGAATAGGGTAATGTGCAGCTAAGTTGTAAGTAAAATTTGTTTATTGAGGTATGGTTGTTCCTGATTTACAGAGAGTAAATGCCTCCAACATTTGGCTTTACTGGTGAACATTCTCTCCTACCAGCTGTCAAGAGAATGGAAAAACTCTGCTGATCTGTATTTCCTGATTAATCAGGAACAATTCCACTCCTGATTTAACACTCTGGAGGAGTGCATTATGGGAAGCTGTGATTCTGTGCACCTGTAGCAGGAGAGCATTATGGGAAGCTGTGATCCTGTGGGTCTGTAGCAGGAGAGCATTATGGGAAGCTGTGATCCTGTAGGTCTGTAGCAGGAGTGCATTATGGGAAGCTGTGATCCTGTGGGTCTGTAGCAGGAGTGCATTGAGAGGCAGTGCACCTGTGGGCCTCTCGCAGAAGTGCATTATGGGAAATGGAGTATTTCCTGCTTACCTCATATAGAGTGATGACTCCGTTGGTCTCGTTCGGGGCTTTCCACTGCATCAGGATCTTCTCCTCATACGGATTGCTCTGTATGGACTCCGTGGGGACTGAGCCAGGCACTGAAACACACACACACACACACACACACACACACAGTGAGTTCACAGCAGGGAGGAATGAAGACATGGGCTCCAGTGCTGACCTGTAGCTCAAGGCAGGAGCGGGGTGGGGGGGTGGGTGTTTGCAGACTAAACCAGATAGAACCAGCTTGTTTTCTGCAAAAACGTGTACAGAAAGAGTAACAGCCTGGCGGGAGGGCAGGAGGAAGGGACCGAGCCATTAGGACCGAAACCCGCAGGTGATGTGTGGTTTGGGGCCGTCTGTGTCTAACCCCGAGCTCTCCCCAGAAATCCCAGCCGCGCCGTCCGGGGGAGAAAAAACAACAACCGAGGGGCTCCTAAACGGCGGGAGAACAAAGGCGTCTTAATTCGTCAGGATGTCGGGGAGAAGATGGCGCCTCTGGCTTCACCCGAGGACTCCTCTCAGGAAATTTCCTGGGGGCATTCTGACTGATTTCCTGCGCGCTCGCAGAAGTATAATGAGTTTAATTCTTCACAGCCGGGGAAAGCCGCTATAACAGCTTTGTTAAAAGGCCGTTTAGTCTGACTTAACGAGCACGCGTGGGGGTGCGCGCGGTGCTCCCCGGCCTCTCTAATTGGATGGGAAGACTCGGAGCTGCGTGGTGCGTGGGTACAGGAGTACGGCTCGCTCAAGAGCACGGAATGCGGAGGCCGCCATTTTAGCATGAGATTCCTAGCCCGGACAACATCACAGCGACTAGCCCGAAATAAGACAGTGGGGTACTCAGGGCTCAGTGAAATGCACTCTGTTTAATGGACAGGGGAGAGCGATGTTTCGACTTCAAACAACATGGAAGAATGCGTTTTTATTTTCGGTTTTTGACTCGGAGGAACACATCGTTTGACGTGGAAACGTCAGTCTCTCCTGTCCATTAAACAGAGTGCATTTCTCTGAGCTCAGTGTGCCCCATCCTCTCTTATTTCAGACTAGACCCTGTGTAGCGGGGCAGCCTGTAGCGTAGTGGTTAAGGTAAATGACTGGGACACGCAAGGTCGGTGGTTCTAATCCCGGTGTAGCAACAATAAGATCCGCACAGCCGTTGGGCCCTTGAGCAAGGCCCTTAACCCTGCATTGCTCCAGGGGAGGATTGTCTCCTGCTTAGTCTAATCAACTGTACGTCGCTCTGGATAAGAGCGTCTGCCAAATGCCAATAATGTAATGTTATGTCGTTTTCTGGGTAAATCTCATGTAATCTATCTGTCCTGGTAGTAGAGCACCATTGGGTCCTCCCTCTCTTAGCTGGCTTGTTGTGCTATGGGTAGGCCATTTTGTGATAGATATGTCTGGGCACCTTATGGAGATTCAAATTAAGGCCATTTTCTTCCCCCCCGTCACAAACAATAGCTTTGATTTCCCACCTGATTCATAATATTAAATTAGCAGAACAATAGGCTGCAATTATATCTGTAATCTGATTGTGTCCCATTTCTGAGAGGGAGAGAGAGATAAAGTGAGAGAGTGAGGGAGGGAGAGAGAGAAATAGAGAGTGAGAATGGGAGAGAAAGAGTAAGAGAGAAATGGAGTGTCAGAAGGAGGGAGAGAGAGAAATAGTGATAGAGAGAAATAGAGTGAGAGGGAGAGAGAGAAATGGAGTGTGAGAGGGAGGGAGAGCGAGAGAAATAGAGTGATAGAGAGAAATAGAGTGAGAGAGGGAGAGAGACAGATGAATAGAGTGAGAGGGAGAGAGAGAGAAATGGAGTTTGAGAGGGAGGGAGAGAGAGAAATGGAGAGTGACAGAGAAATAGAGTGAGAGAGGGAGAGAGAGATAGAGCGAGAGGGAGAGAGAGAAATGGAGTGTCAGAAGGAGGGAGAGAGAGAAATAGTGATAGAGAGAAATAGAGTGAGAGGGAGAGAGAGAAATGGAGTGTGAGAGGGAGGGAGAGCGAGAGAAATAGAGTGATAGAGAGAAATAGAGTGAGAGAGGGAGAGAGACAGATGAATAGAGTGAGAGGGAGAGAGAGAGAAATGGAGTTTGAGAGGGAGGGAGAGAGAGAAATGGAGAGTGACAGAGAAATAGAGTGAGAGAGGGAGAGAGAGATAGAGCGAGAGGGAGAGAGAGAAATAGAGTGATAGAGGGAGGGAGAGAGAAATGGAGAGTGACAGAGAGAAAGAGTGAGAAAGGGAGAGAGGAATAGAGAAAGAAAAAGAGAGAGAGCCAGCGAGAGGTGCGCCGGCTTTTTATTTTCATCCCATAAAAGATAAATTGGCGATGTACCACATTAATAAAAAGCTGATTAGCTCCCTGCGAAGAGAATGTGAATGACATGTTTCATTAAGTTCTCACCACAGTGGCCCATTGTAGTTTTTTTCCCTCGTATCCGGTGATAATGCTTCTGACAGCTGTATATGCCAGTGAGTGAAATCCGCGCCGTCAAATTGCTTCCAGCTGGTCTGCGTACACCCCGGTCCGGAACATGTGGCCCGTAATCAATGATAAGGCATTAGCCCTCTTTTACTGCTACCGCGGTTTGATATGACAGCTGTATTGCTCTATATAAAACGCGAAGGCTATATTCCTCTACATATCATTTGGAGGTTATGTTTTCTGCAAACATGAAACTGATTTGATTGTATTGGTTGCTCGAATAAGGTGATGCGGAGCCTTGTTTAATTGAAGTAAAAATATTTTTTTTTAAAGCGCCGATTCAGGAAAAGATTCAGGGGTGTCTCTTGTGGCTCAAAAAAACCCAAATGAATGCATTCAAAATCGAGAGTAAGCAAAACCAGAACGAAAGAAATGAAAATGAAATGTGGATGGCAATACGATAAGAGAGACTGTGTGTGAGGAGATCATATGGGTAGGCTCATTCCCATGGAGTCTGGTCCCTGGTGCCCCCCTTGTGCTGTGTTCACATCCTATGGGAGTTACTGAAATTCCCACCTTCCGACCGGGAAAATCCGTTTGTGTCAGGTAAAAAAAAGAAAGACACGGGAGTGTGTAAACGCAGCAAGAAGAATGGCCATGCCTGTGTTGATAAACACACTCGGTTTATGATTAGGGTGGCCTGTAGCGTAAGGTACATGACTGGGACCCACGAAGTTGGTGGTTTGATCCCTGCTGTAGCCACAATAAGATCCACACAGCTCACACACACAGAACCCTGCATTGCTCCAGGGGAGGATTGTCTCCTGCTTAGACTAATGAACTGTACATCGCTCTAGATAAAAGCGTCTGCAAAATGCCATTAATGCAATGTAATGCTACTACAATTGGTATGGTGTGGCCCACTTGTTCGCGAGGAAATAGAGCACACTACCATCTAAAGCAGCAGACCTTTATCGGGTGCCAATAAATATCACATCAAGTTTTAACGTTATCCTATTTTGTTTTTACAGTTGTGTGTCGGTCTTTATAGATTCCGACAGTCCGTTTCGGGACCGCAGAAGTCCACCCTACCCAGTGTGCCACTCTTCGGAGTGACAGGAAGCAGTCCCATCGTTCCACTCTCTCCTGAGTGACATGAGCATGGTGTCAGGTCATCAATGAGGGTGTGGCTCTGTGAGTGTTACCATGGGAATCTAGCCCTCAGATTTCAGCATGAAATGACTTTATTAGTCTATCTGGCTTCTTAGGGGAACCATTCATGTTAACGCTCAGTCAGCCCCTCCTTCATCCCCATTTTCAGATCTCATTCCTACAAAGTAGCTTCGAGATTATAAGGAATCTTTTTCATCTGCTTTAACGGGGTCCACTTAATTCATTCTTTTTATATACATATTTTCTGTAAATGTGTGCGTGTATGTGTGTGTCTGTGTGTATGTGTGTGTGTGTGTGCATGAGCGTGTGTGTGTCTGTATGTTTGTGTGCATGCGCACGCGCGTCTGAGTGTGTCTGTGTGTGTCTGTGTGTGTGAGCATGTCGGTGTGTGTGTGTGTGTGTGTGTGTATGCGCATATGTGTGTGTGCACAAGAGGTTACTGCAGGTTTTTGGCTGATAAAAATGATCAAAGCTTCCCAGACACTCTAGCTGGCAATAAATACATATAAAAATAAACATTTATAGGCCAGAGCCAAAAGTAATGGCTCTTACAGTCCTGAAATATGGATTGAGTTTACTTAGTCTCAAAGAACAGAAATTATCACTGTTCTCACCCCAAATCACCTTCCGGTAGGCTGGCACAAACCAGCGATTCCTATGGGACCAAAACCCCAATAAGAATCCACTTGCAGGAGGAGAAGGCTACATGGCTAATGATAATCTAAACTAGAACTTACAAGACATTCAACTAGAAGACAAGCAGCTGCCCACTTTCATGCCATGAAGTAGGGTTGCAAATGGAAGGACATCCTATAGCCTAAATAAGACAGCGGCCATCTATCAAGGCCCAGATGATACGTTTCGCCTGTCGTAAATAGGCCGTTTTCACTGTCACGTGATGATGTAGAATAGGTGAAAAGGCCTAAAGATTGTTGTTGCACACAACATGTGTGATCAGCAAGTTGTTGTTTGTCTTATCGTGACAGTAAATGCATTTTTCTGCACTGTAGGCCACACCTAATTAACGTGTCATCTCACGTCCAAAGAAGCCCATTGGCCATGATGAATAGGGGAAATATGGTTTCGTAACCTATGAGATTATTTCATTTTCACTCTGTAAAAGACAGATTTTTTTTTTTATTCAGAAGAAAAATAAGTTTCAGTAAACAACTAATGATGCAAGACGTTGACAGCTTCTTTTGTTGAGAACAGGTTTATGCACACACACGCACGCACACACACACACACACACACGCACGCATACACATGCACACGCACTTTTCTTAATCCAATTCATCCTGTCATGTAAAGCATGTGTATATTTGTATAATTTATCTTTAGAATTTTTTTCAAGAAATATTCCAAAGCCAAAAAATGCAATATCACGTAGTAAGATATTGGTGCCTATTGTGCACACAACAATAATAAATATGTTAAAAATATTAATCATATTAATGACAATAAATCCTAGTGCAAGCTCTAGAGTGTGTTTGTGGCCGTGTGGGTGCGAGAAAATGTGTGTGTATGTGGATGTGTGTGTGTGTATGTGTGCGTGGGTGTGTGTGTATGTGTGTGTGTGTGTGTATGTGTGCGTGGGTGTGTGTGTGTGTGTGTGTGCGTGTGTGTGCGTGTGTGTGTATGTGTGCGTGGGTGTGTGTGTATGTGTTTGTGCGTGTGTGTGTATGTGTATGTGTGTGTGTATGTGTATGTGTGTGTGTATGTGTGTGTGTATGTGTGCGTGGGTGTGTGTGTATGTGTGTGTGCGTGTGTGTGTATGTGGATGTGTTTGTGTGTATGTGTATGTATGTGTGTATGTGTGCGTGGGTGTGTGTGTATGTGTGTGTGCGTGTGTGTGTATGTGTATGTGTGTGTGTATGTGTGTGTGTATGTGTGCGTGGGTGTGTGTGTATGTGTGTGTGCGTGTGTGTGTGTATGTGTATGTGTGTGTGTATGTGTGCGTGGGTGTGTGTGTATGTGTGTGTGCGTGTGTGTGTATGTGTGCGTGGGTGTGTGCATGTGTGTGTGTGTGCGTGTGTGTGTGTGTGGGTGTGTGCGTGTGTGTGTGTGTGCGTGTGTGTATGTGTGTGTGGGTGTGTGCGTGTGTGTGTGTGTGTGTGTGCCTGCCTGTGCGTCGATCCGTGTGTGCGTGTGTGTGTATTTGTGTGTGTGTGTGTGCGTGTGTGTGTGTGTGTGTGTGTGTGCGTGTGTGTGCGTGTGTGTATGTGTGCATGGGTGTGTGCATGTGTGTGTGTGTGCATGTGTGTGTATGTGTGCGTGTGTGTGTGTGTGTGTGCGTGTGGGTGTGTGCGTGTGTGTGTGTGTGTGCCTGCCTGTGCGTCGATCCGTGTGTGCATAACTCCAAAGCTGTTGTTTGGATGCGGAGTCACTCCTCCTCAGTGATACTTTAGTGGAGGGGCAGATGATGCACGCCATAGACCCAAAATGGCCGCCTCCTCCAGCAGCTGTGCACACAGTTCGCCTGGGAGCAGACATTTATTCAGCTACACGCATAATGCGCTCCTTAAAACCAAGACAGCAGACACTTTTCTCACTTTTTTTATTACTTGGCATAAAAAGGAAGCAGAGAAAAAATTAATTGTAAAGGAATCTGATATGTTTCGGAGAGCCCAAGGGAGGAATCCAAATGAGACTTTGCATACAAATGCTAGCAAGCCCTCCAGTCCAGCTCTCCAGTACAGCAGGAAAGTGATAAAGTACAATGTGTCTCTGTTTTAACTAAAGCGCGCCAGGAGTTGACTAGAAATTGTGTAAATGTATCCTCTTTTGTTTTGCTTTCTTTTCTTAGTTAGAGTTAAAAATTACATTTTCAAAATGAAATGTGACTGAAGTTGCTATTTATTTCCTTTAAGGTGTGATGTTTGCTTGTGAAATATCTTTGACATCCTTTTGACTCTGTCATGGATATGCAATCCACTGATAAAAATAGCTGGTTAGGATTAATATAATTCATTACCAAAATAGGCCATAGTTCATTTTACACAGCACAGGGCAGCTAAATGTACAGGTAAATAAATATGCACTGCATGTTTGCATTCCTCCATAAAACCGTTGCCAAATAAAAACACATAAACAAGGATCCGTTCCTGGTAAATACAGTTTACCATTAAGTACTGATGGAGTCATTCTAATCATTGATTGGTCAATTTGATTTACACAGTAGCAACACTCAAAGATAAATGCCTGCAGAGAATCAATATGTGGAAACATCCCAGCTGGTTGTCAACAAGTGACAAGCAAGGACAGCTAAGATGCACTGATAATGCACTCTGGGATATTCGAGGACATCCAGTGGAGGCCCTGCCAATGTGCATATATCTCAAGGCTGCGGCATTAGAAAAAGAGCAGGCAGACGTCTGAAACCAAATAATATCAGGGCTCCTGATGTCACTAAAGGGCAATTTCCCAGCGCTCATAAAAGTCACACCATAGAGGTGAGAGGGATTGCAGCCCACAGACACACCCAACTGCATATACAGGCCTATCTTCTTTAGCACGTCAGCGCAGGTGCACTGACACACCCAGCTGTGCATATACAGAACGCATGTCTTCTTTAGCACGTTAGCGCAGGTGCACTAACACACCCAGCTATGCATATACAGAACGCATGTCTTCTTTAGCACGTTAGCGCAGGTGCACTAACACACCCAGCTATGCATATACAGAACGCATGTCTTCTTTAGCACGTTAGCACAGGTGCATTGACACTCATTGGTAGGGGAGTTTGTGTGTGTGTGGGTGTGTGCGCACATGTGTATTCCTGTGTGAATGCCTGTGTATTTTCAGAGTATGTGTGTGTCGGTGCATCTGTGTGTGTGTGTATGTATGCGTATGTGTGTGTGCGTGTGTGTGTGAGTGTGAGTGTGTGTGTGTGTGTGTATGTGTGTCTGAGTGTGTGTGTGTGTGAGTGTATGTGTGTGTGAGTGTGTGCGTGTGTGTATGTGTGTGTATGTGTGCGTGAGTGTGAGTGTATGTGTGTGTGAGTGTGTGTGAGTGTGTGTGTGTGTATGTGTGTCTGAGTGTGTGTGTGTGAGTGTATGTGTGTGTGAGTGTGTGCGTGTGTGTATGTGTGTGTATGTGTGCGTGAGTGTGAGTGTGTGTGTGTGTGTGTATGTGTGTGTGAGTGTGTGTGTGTGTGTGTGTGAGTGTGTGTGTGTATGTGTGTGTGAGTGTGTGTATGTGTGTGTGTGTGTGTGTGTGTGTGTGTGTGAGTGTGTGTGTGTGTGTGTGTGCGCGTGTGCGCGCGTGTGTGTGCGTGCGTTCGTGCGTCCGTGCGTGTGTGTGTGTGTGTGTGTGTGTGAGTGTGTGTGTGCACGTGTGTGTGCGTGCGTTCGTGCGTCCGTGCGTGTGTGTGTGTGTGTTTGCGTGTGCATGCTGCAGGTCTCTCTGAGAGGCTCATGGAGTGTGGATGAATGGAGTGTAATGTGATGTCACAGACTCCAGTAAGAGCCTGAATGACATCATCACCGCGGGAGCTACACGCTACATTGAGAGTGTGATGAGTTTCCCAGGCTGCAGTCTTTAGCTCAGCGCTTTGACCGCGTCTCGCGTCGCGGAGCGTGCCAGGCCAGGGCCACCATACCTACTCCTGTCCCTCATACGCCATCGAGCCTAGCGGGAGAGAACTGGCCTTCCCGTCAACAAACCACAACACCGCAGTACATGACAGGCATCTAGATACAAGCTCAAATCAAAATCCACTTTTTCGTCAATTTAGTCATTTCTTCATCACCATACAAACAGGTCTTGAAGCACAGTATATTCCATTAAAATTAATAAAATTGTAGTACTTGTGTATTTTCAAACCGAAGCATTTTTCCATCCACTTCCTGGAAACGTCAAAATACGAAGTCAATATTTTTTGTCACAATCAGTGTTATTTCCTCCTCTAATGTCTGCCCATGTACCACGTCATTGTGTATGTATTAGCATAATACAGTAATGGTTCAGGGACAATTTGTGTCACTGCCAAGTCACTCTCGCTCATGCACTTAGTGGAGAAGCTTCCCTGCTGCGCAGTCTCTTTCTCCAAATTATACAAAATGGCGGCGCCCGTTACCTTGACGTCCGCGGTTTCAAAACACTTTTCCCAGTCAGCGGACAGTCAGCGGCTGACGTAACGGGCACTCGGCCCACATGAGCCCTACAGTCTATGAATCAAGCGCGCGACCTTCGCTCACAATCCAGCTATCCGTCTGTTATGCTACTCCCCTCCCAAGTCACTGAGGCTGTCTCAGTGGGCCCCTAATAAAGACGGCAGCGATGATCGCAAAGTTTAAAGCGCTAATTTCCGTTACTAAGGAAACTGACTAACTCACAGAAACGGGTGCATAAAAACGGGACACATAACCAGGAATTATAAATCCCAATTAAGCACCTGTCTTTTTGAAGGCTTCCTGCGATTCAGAGTCGTTTAATTGTTCATTAAAACACCCATTAATCTTGGAGGATGCATATTTATTTATTTTCTTGTTTGTAAAAAAAAAAAAAAATGAAGAAGAAAAAAACACTTCAAATGGAAAGCATGTCCAGGAAAAATGTTATTATTATCTATTAAAAACAACATAAAAAATGCCAATTACGGCATTTTCGAAAAAACAGCGCAAGCTGTGTGCTATCATAAAATTACAGGCTGGAGATTAAAGATTGTGAAATAAAGGTAATTAACGCGTCCTACACGCAGAGATCAGAGTTGCACAAAGTCTTGGACGTGGAACTGCATCGCGCAACAAAAGGATCTCAACTTTTTAAACGCTTCGGCCCGAAAGATGCTGAGACGGCACTGATTAAGGGCCGGAAATATACAGATTTAGTCTTTCGCGGGACATGGAATTTAATTAGTTCTGACAGTCAGCCGGATGCGACGGGAGTGGTAAAGGGCCTTTGGTGATAATGGTGAATGCGCTGTCCGTCCGTGCGCTTCGTAGAGCGCCGGTTCCCGGGCGGGGGGTTCGAACTCTGCGCCTTCCCGCTGTGAGGCGGCAGAGACACACGCCGCCCCGCCGAGCCGCCTGAGGGGAACGCCGTGTGAGGGGAGAGAGGAGTCCGCAGGGGCCCATTTCTCTCTCCCCCGCTTTCTCTCCCTCGCTTTCTCCCTGGAGGCTGGGCCCTGACCTCGCTTCAAGTGCACGCCATTGTCGCTGCGACCGACTTATCAACCGCGGCAGCGTCAGCCGTGGCTGCCTGTCACCTGCAGTGAGGGAGCGTCTGACAAGTGCCCTGAGTAAGGAATAATGTGTAATGCTCACTGTCACCTGCAGTGAGGGAGCGTCTGACAAGTGCCCTGCGTAAGGAATAATGTGTAATGCTCACTGTCACCTGCAGTGAGGGAGCGTCTGACAAGTGCCCTGAGTAAGGAATAATGTGTAATGCTCACTGTCACCTGCAGTGACGGAACGTCTGACAAGTGCCCTGAGTAAAGAATAATGTGTAATGCTCACTGTCACCTGGAGTGAGGGAGCGTCTGACAAGTGCCCTGAGTAAAGAATAATGTGTAATGCTCACTGTCACCTGCAGTGAGGGAGCGTCTGACAAGTGCCCTGAGTAAGGAATAATGTGTAATGCTCACTGTCACCTGCAGTGAGGGAGCGTCTGACAAGTGCCCTGAGTAAAGAATAATGTGTAATGCTCACTGTCACCTGGAGTGAGGGAGCGTCTGACAAGTGCCCTGCGTAAGGAATAATGTGTAATGCTCACTGTCACCTGCAGTGAGGGAGCGTCTGACAAGTGCCCTGAGTAAGGAATAATGTGTAATGCTCACTGTCACCTGCAGTGAGGGAGCGTCTGACAAGTGCCCTGAGTAAAGAATAATGTGTAATGCTCACTGTCACCTGGAGTGAGGGAGCGTCTGACAAGTGTCCTGAGTAAAGAATAATGTGTAATGCTCACTGTCACCTGGAGTGAGGGAGCGTCTGACAAGTGCCCTGCCTGACGTATAAAGTGTAATGCTGGTTGTCACTGAGTAAGGAATAATGTGTAACGCTTACTGTCACCTGGAGTAAGGGAGCGTCTGACAAGTGCCTTGAGTGAGGAATAATGTGTAATGCTGGCTGTAATCTGAATAAAGGGAGCGTCTGACTAGTGCCCTTAGTGAGGAATAATGTGTAATGCTGGCTGTGATCTGAATAAAGGGAGCGTCTAACTAGTGCCCTGAGTGAGGAATAAAGTGTAATGCTGGCTGTAAAGGGAGCATCTGATAAGTGCCCGGTGTGAGGAATAACGTGTAATGGTGGCTGGGACCCAAAGAAAGGGAGTGTCTGACAAATGCCGTACGTGAGGAATAATGGGCAATGCTTAGGGTTAACAATGCAGGCACCAAGCCAGAGACACAAACAAATGAAGATGTTTCACGCAGATACAAGGGATGGAAATAAAGGTGCTTTGAAAGTAGTCGCAACTGTCAGTGCCGCCCCGAAGGGTTTTCTTTCAGCCAAACTACATTGGAGGAGAATAATAATTACCCATAAAATGTGCTAAATTATGGGCCATTTACGTAATAATAACATTACATCGGAGGTCAAACATTTGCTGTACGTAAGATTTCTAATTCCTTTTCTGAAATGTGTTCCTGAACTTTCTCAGTGACTTTGAGAATTGTTTTGGTGTATGCTAGGGGGTGTGTGTGTGTGTAAAGTGGGGGGGAGGGGTTGAATTGTGTGGTTCTGTGTGAGATGTCCCCAATTCTAGGTCAGCTGATTTTTCTTAATTTTTCAGCTGATGGCACTTTTTATTGCAGTGTGTGTGGGTGTGGGTGCATGTTGGCGACCATGTGTCTGCGAGTGTGCAAGAGTGTGTGTGTTTGAGTGTGTGTGTGTGTGTGTGTGTGTGTGCGCAAGTCTGTGTGTGTTTATCTGTAAGTGAGGGCAAGACTGCCACGAGCCTGCCAGCTGCATTATCTGTGCGTGTATTTTCAAACCTGCTCCATGTTGTGAGTTCACCTCTGCAGCCTCTACACTCTGTACTGACAGGCATATGAATGTGATTCAATGCACAACCGACTCTTTAGTGATTCAATCTGAGCGCACAGCAGTGATGTTTATGGGGAAACTATGCAGCATTAATTTCACATGAGTTGACGACCCCACTGTAAACAGCTGGCTATAAACTTAACATTTCCCACACACTACAGCCACCACACAACTCAGGGATGTAATAACATCATATCAATTATAATATAGATTAATTTGGACAAATTAAAGGCAGTCAAAATTTCCCTTGGGGAGATACTACACTCAGTGACCACTGTATTAGGTAGACCTGTAAACCAGCTTGTGAATATATATCAGCCAGAAACTCACAGCATAAACGCATGCAGACATAATCAAGAGGACCAGCGTTTTTTCAGACCAAATGTCAGAATGGGGAAGAAATGTGATATCAGTGACTTTGACCGTGGAATGATTGTTGGTGCCGGACAGGGTGGTTTGAGTATCTCAGAAACTGCTGATGTTCTGGGATTTTCACGCACAACAGTCTCTCGAGTTTACACTGATGGGTGTGAAAAACAAAAAAACATCAATGACTCAACTATAAGAAAGCATTAATTAATGAAAGGCCATTGACTAAATAGTCGCGGCCAATATAGTCATGGCACAAAGCTTGTGTGGGTGGGGGTGTTGGCGTCACGTAAATTTGTGGCCATTAATCTGGGGTCACATCAGTCAAATGTTTAGGAACCCCCGATGTAATGTAATGTTATGTAATTCAACGTAAACATAAGTGTAAAAAACGAGTCTGACAGACACCTAACAAAGCAGTCAAAGTGTATACTCTGGGTTGTAATGTAAACATACGTGTAAAAAACAGGTCTAACAGACACCTAACAAAGCAGTCAAAGTGTATGCTCTGGGTTGTAATGTAAACATACGTGTAAAAAACAGGTCTAACAGACACCTAACAAAGCAGTCAAAGTGTATGCTCTGGGTTGTAATGTAAACATACGTGTAAAAAACAGGTCTAACAGACACCTAACAAAGCAGTCAAAGTGTATGCTCTGGGTTGTAATGTAAACATACGTGTAAAAAACAGGTCTAACAGACACCTAACAAAGCAGTCAAAGTGTATGCTCTGGGTTGTAATGTAAACATAAGTGTAAAAAACAAGTCTAACACACACCTAACGCGGGGGTGACAGTGTACACTCTCAGTTGGCTGGTCTGCTTGACATAATGTAATGTAATGTTAACATAAGTCTAGGAAAGGAGTCGCAGTGCACACTCTGGTTGGGCCGGGCCTCACCGTCCTCCTCGGTCTGCTTGACGTAATGTAATGTAATGTTAACATAAGTCTAAGAAAGGAGTCACAGTGTACACTCGTTGGGCCTCACCGTCCTCCTCGGTCTGCTTGACGATCTCCTCGCTCTCCTTGCGGCCCTCCGGGTTGGCCAGCACCAGGCGGAGCCGCACGGTGACGAAGGGCCTCAGGCCGCGGAGGCAGTAGTGCGAGGAGGTCTGGATCAGCTCCTCGGCCGCAAACTCCTGCTGGTTGAAGACGTACTGGTACTGCACCGTCAGGTTGTAGCTGTGGCAGCGCGTGACCGCGTAGCCGAACGTCTCCCACTGCAGGGTCAGCTGCCTCGCCCGCACGTCCACCACGTTCACGTTCTGGGGACCGTGGACCGGGTCTGGCGGGGAGAGAGGGAGAGAAGAGGCCGCGTTGTGAGTCGCGTGTCGCGATACCAGCAGACCTGGGTCACGTACATAATGGCTTTAGATTCAGTTTTCTGTGCTCGATTGGTCATGCCTGGTGCAGCTGAGCCCACTGAGAGGACCAGAAGGCGAGGTTTACACACAAAAAACACCATAGATAAATGTTTAAACCCAAAACAATTACGTATTTGACCCTGGTCTGATGCATTGCACAAGTCTTTAAGTGTTGTAGTGTTATAATGAGGCGTATAATCATTTTTTTCCCCCTCTTAAGTAGAAAAGATTAGCTTAGCTTATTTCAAAGTTACTGTTTGTTTGACAAGTTAAATCTAATCAAATCTTGTAATGAGTCAATCTGTCTCACCTCATTGGCAATATAATATAAATAACATTTAAATCTCAACATAAGATTAAAATACTTGTTGAGATTGACTTTATTTGGTTTTTGCCGAGTGCATTTCTATTCTGACACATATTGCAATGTGACCCCCATGCATATTATCTTCAAGGACCATTATATCAGAATATCTCTTGCATGGTGACACGTATTGCTGCCTGACTCCCATATCAGGATATGCATTGTATTGTCCCTGTCACATTGTGGCATGTATTGCATTGTGCCCCCCATATCGCGATATGCTTTACAGCCCGACAGCAGTATCGGGATTCTGTACTGTATCGCGAGGTGCCTGAAATACAATAACCACAATGCAGTTGGGTTCGAGCAATGCTCCCAGCCTTTCCGGCCTACATCAGATCAGAGAAAGGAAAGCAGAATCCTCTTATTCTTCCGCGTCGGTAGAAACGGCACATTTCCAAAGACCCCGGAAAAAAAAGAGCACATTCCAACCCCAATGTGGGGAATGGCTATTAGCCCTGCTTAGATGAGCTGTCTTAACACTGTAGCGTAATCTTAGCCTCCAAAATGAGTTATTTTATCTCCGCTCCTCAGTAGGTGCCATTCCGGAGATACTTGCGTCAGTAATTTAGAAACATTTCACTTCCGAATCTGAGTGGCACTCGGACAAATATATATATATATAAATAAACAGCGCGATTTCTCTTCTTCAAGGATGCATTTATCTTGGAATAGTATGCGCCGGACTCACATCTTTAATTGACTCCAGTAACCTGAAATCAGCGGCCCCGCTCCTACACCTGTCAATCAACGCTCGACGTTCTGCGGCACCGTACTGCGTAATGGCGCTCACGTCCACACAGCTGGGCGCTGCAGAAACCCAGGGCGGGCGGCAGTAATCACCGGCACAAGTGCGCACTCGCGTTTAATACCGGGACCCCCAGGAGCGGCTGGGGATTAGGGCGCGCCGCACTACGCGCTGTCAGTCAGAACGGCGGCTGTTTGGATTAGATAAAAACAAATCAATGCGTCATCTCATCTGGCTGCCTCATCTCAGGTCCCCGAAAAAACAAGCGTAAAACCATTCCAGGAACACCAAGGAAGACTTCAAAAATGTGATTCGTTTTCCCTTTAGAATGTTCCATAACTCTTTGCTCTTTCAAAATACTTTGTTTTTGTGTGGGCAATGCAAACAGATATTTTTTTTAAGGTTCATAACAAACAGAGAGGCTGTTTCTAAGAACGAAATGCTTTATTACAAATGAGCAAAAACGCACTCTATTAACCTGCTAATTTACTACAAGTAAAGCAGTTCCAGAAGACTGACTTAGAATTTTGCGGTAGAAAAATCCAAAGGGTTAAAGATTAATCTCTTTTACACTGTGTGCTGACTTGTGCCAAGCTCTAACAATATTTTTGTGTCTCTTGGCACTGTGGTGAATTTAAAGTGGAAACAGAAAAGGTCAAACATAATGACTATTTGAGTCTAATACTTGACATTTGATGCTTTTCTAATTGTGGAAGTCACTGACTATTCAAATGGTGTCAATTTCATCCAACGCATTTTACACAACCTCACATTCAGCTTCTAAATCGAGGTGAAACGCAACACATTATCCCAGAATCCATCAGAACGTAGTCCTTTTGCTCCAGTAGAGCGACGGAAACACCAAAGGATGATTTCGTAGCTTGAACCCGCCTCAAAAACACACTAAATTACGGCGGCTCTCCAACAGCTACGGAGGACGTTTTTCAATTTAATTCGAACACGCATTAAACCGCGGCACGGTAAAGTACCCCGCGCTGAGACGCAGATAAACAAACACGAGCCGGGGCCCGCGTCGGGCAGGAAATGAAGGTGAAAATGGCTTTTTCCCTCGTCTTTAAGAAAACAGGCCGTGGGATGAACGGGGCTCTGGAGAAGAACGCCGGTCGAGAGCAGGAGAGCGGAGGAGAGCGTAAACGGCTAATAGCGGCTTTCTGAGATCAGCCCGGAGACGAGACGGAACACGAGTGGGAACGTTCACACATCGACGGCTCCCTCGCCCTCGACGCCGCGAGGGGGGGGGGGGGGGGGGGGGGGGCGCACAGACCACTTTTTGTGCTAACGAAGCACTTCTGCCCCGCACGGAGGCAGAACAGGGGCGTTCTCCACGGTTAAGCCCGTCCCGGGAGCTGCTGGGGAAATCCCGCTGAACAGGGGAAAAAAACGACTCCCTCCCGCTGGGTCTCGATGAGCGTGATTAAGATTAATCTGCGGCTAATCTGGTCCCGTTTTTTTGGAAAGCGGGTCTGAGACTGTCGTTAATCTGGGTGTGTGTAATCCTCTGAAGAGCAACACGGAATCAGCGGAAAAACAGGCGCTGACATTAGCCAGAGGAGAGATGCGTCTTTATGTTTGAGTCTGAGTCGGTGCCGGGGCCGTTCTTTCAGCCTGTGTCCTTGGCGGTTTAGGGATAGATAACACTCCTTTCTTTACCGCCCAATGGGAACTGGGAAGTGGGATGGTTGGTGGGAGGGGCCTGCGGTGGAGGCGGGGTCAGAAGGCGAGTGTACTGATGAGTCACACTCAATGTCAAACACATACTAATCACCATCACATACTAATCACCAAACACATACTCATCTCAAAACATACTCACCACCAAACACACACTAATCACCAAAAAACACTTATCACCAAACATGCTCATCAACAAACCACAGAAATGACCACACACAATCATCAAACACTTATCACCAAAAACACACTCGCCACAAACACACACTAAGCACCAAAAACACACTCAGTACAAAAAGCACTCGCACAAATCACTAAACACACACTTCAGTAAACACAGACATCACCAAACACATCACACAACAAACACATCCCTCTATCCACACGCACACATGCCCACACACGCACACAAACGTGCACACACACACACATACACACACTCACACTCCACACACACACACGGATGCACGTACGCATATGCACACACACACATGCGCACACATGTACACACACTCAGACATGCATGCACACACACACACACGCACACATGCACACACATGAACACACACACACACGCACACACACACACACACGTACACACACACAAGCTCGTGTACAGAGGATGAACACAGTAAAGCAGCATTAAGCCCATGAGTGTACGCAGTACACAGCAGTCACACAGCCGCTGTAAAGAGCCATTTCCAGGGAGGGGAAGAAAGAGACAAAAACATAAAAGTAGGAGAAGTCAATGTCACTGGCTCCCAGCCAGCGCCTCTCCCTAGAGACGGAGCTGAGAAGGACACTGTAACTTCTACTTCTGTTTAAGGCGTGTGTGTGTGTGTGTGTGTGTGGAAGGGGAGGGGGGGTGTTCTGTCATTCCGGTCCAAAGAACCCCAGAAACGGGGACAGAGGTGTGACTGAAATCAGCGGGGCCATTCTTCAATGTCCAGCCTCTCGAGCTCCCTGCCTTATGCGCATAACCCCGCTGTAATTTAACACGCCCGCACCTTTCACCCAAACCCCCGAAACAAACACAGCCCCCCGCTGCCCCAGCCCCGTCGCCTCATTGGTCGAAAAGACAACTTTCCGCTGACTCAGGAGAGGCCGGCAGAGAGAGCGCGCCACGCCTCACGCGGCCCGGCGCCAGACGCTAACTGAATTAGCGTTAATTAGAACAGATGTTGTCGCGTCGTTTTCCCCGCTCTTTTCTCCTCTCCCCCGTTACGGGAGTCTCCGTTTCAGGACGCGGTACCGTCTCCGCTCTCGAAGCTGTGATTAAGCCCTGGGACCAGTGGGGGGATAAGGCTGGTGAACAACAACGGGAAACAAACATTATCCTGGGGTTCAGAGATATCGTCTGCGGGGGTACTGAGGGAGGCGGCCATTTTGTTTGCTCCGGGTGAAGGTCACACCTGGAGAGCGGAGGTGTGTAATTGGTCGGTTGTGCAGCGGGCCCCGGCCCTCCTCGTTCGGGGTTACCGGCTGCTAAGCCAGTGGTGCCGCGGCAATTCTGGCTCTCCGAAATTTACACAAAGAGGCTGGCGCTGATGCTAAATGGAAACAAGCGGATCTTTGCCCGGAGGTTAACTACCTGCAGCTGGAGCCCAATTATCCCGCGTGCTGGGGAGGCCCCGGTCAGCCCCGGGAGCACAGAGACAGAAAGTCGGGCGCTGGGACGCGCTCGGTCGCGGTGGAGGTCACGGGGGAACACGCGGAGGCGCGTTGTTATTCGCGTGGTTGCCATGGACGGACAAAAAAACTAAAAATTCTAAATGAATCCAGAAATCTAAGTTAATATGGTGGAGGGGTGGGCTGCTTTGTAGGTGGTACAGATAGACCAGTATTACACATACATAGATACATACACATTCACACATACATACATACAAACACATATACACACATACACACAGACACACACACACAGACACAGACACACACACACACATACTGACAAACACACACAGACACAGACACACACACACATACACATACACACAGACACACACACACACACACACACACATACACACAGACACACATACACACAGACACACACACACAGACACACAGACACACACACACAGACACACACACACATACAGACAAACACACACAGACACAGACACACACACACATACACATACACACAGACACACACACACACACACACACATACACACAGACACGCATACACACAGACACACAGACACACACACACAGACACACACACACATACAGACAAACACACACAGACACACATACACACACACATACAGACAAACACACATACACACAGACACACACAGACACACACACAGACACACACACACACACACACACACACAAACACACACACAGACACAAACACAGACACACACACACACACACACACAAACACACACACAGACACAAACACAGACACAGACACACACGCGCACACACAGACACACACACATACACACACACACACACATACACACAGACACACACACACACACACACACACACACAAACACACACACAGACACAAACACAGACACACACACAGACACACACACACACACACACACACAAACACACACACAGACACAAACACAGACACACACACACACACACACACATACACACAGACACACACACACACACACACACACACACACACAAACACACACACAGACACAAACACATACACACACACACACACACACACACATACACACAGACACACACACACACACACACACACACATACACACAGACACACACACACACACAGACACACACACACACACACACACAAACACAGACACACACAGACACACACACACACACACACACACACAGTAGTAACTCCACTCCTTCCTCTCCCCCAGTGACACGGCGCCCAGCCTCCGGGGCCCGCAGACCCTGCTCTCCAAATACTGAAGCGGCGGCAGGGGAAATTGGAGAGGTAATAAGGAGGCACTTTAAACCGAACAGGAACCTCCCCAGCCTCCCCCCCCCCCCCCCCCCCCGCGGTCGGCCGCGCGGCACGTCGTAAACCCACGCCAGCGATGATGGAACATCGGCGCACTCGCAGAAAGCGGACGCTTGCGGAAACACGCCGATGTTTGATTGCATTTCTTCCCCCTGTTATTTTAACGCCGTGATGGCGGACAAAAACACAATCTCCCCCCCCCTCCACTTCCGTACGCAGGCTTCCGCGGTTATCGCCACGGTAATGTTTGTTAGCCTTTTTCTGTTGAAGTGCCAGCGGTGGAGATGGTAATGAGTCTGACTAAAGGACGCTGATTGTGTCTGGCCAGTATCCGACTCAGTTTGCCATTGGTTTCTCTTCCGCCTAAAGAAAATCTCCATTTGTGTGGCCACCTCAGGTCCTCACCCTGTTGCCTGTCCCTCTAAAATCATTTCCATACAGCTCAGCCTGACAATGAGCAATAAGCCTGACTATTATCATTGGTCACACTTATACACTGCTTATACATGCTTTAATGTCATGTTCATGCAGGCTTTATATATTCTTCATAAAGCATTTATAAGCAACACTTTGCTAAAAGTGTGCCAAATAATAATAATTAATAACAATAATAACTAATGTTGTTAACATGAATTAGTGATGTTCAAATACATACACAGGGGCAGCCTGTCGCATAGTGGCTAAGGTCCATGACTGGGACCCGGAAGGTTTGTG
>NC_083773.1:36774227-36791727 GCF_963514075.1 Conger conger
GGGTTAATACGTAGGAAAATGAACCTGTGTAATGTTGACGAATGTACTACAACCCCTGGCAAAAATGATGGAATCAGCACACTTAGAGGATGTTCAGCCAGCTTTTTTACTTCATACCAAATAAACAAATCACAGATCTGACACAAAACAATTTTTGTTTAACAGCTGAACATTCTGGCTTGGTGAAACATAGCTCAAATAAATGAAATGCATTTATTGTAACTAATAAGATATTTTCTTTCCAGATGAAGTAGAGGAAAAAATTATGGAATCATCAACAAAAAAAAATCACAATTAGTACTTTGTAGCTCCTTCTCGGGCGTTTATGACGGCCTGGATTCTTCCAGGCATGGACTGCACTAATGAAAAACAATATTCTCCATCAAGCTGGTTCCAACTTTCTCGAATAGCGGTTGACAGATCAGCTTTGCAGGATGGAGCCTTGTCATGGACCATTTTTTTTCATTTCCACCATAAATTTTCAATCGGATTAAGATCCGGACTGTTTGCTGGCCATGTCATTGAGTTGATATGCCTTTCCTGAAGAAAAGCTTTAACACTCTTGTCATCCTGAAAAATGACTTCCTCATCACCAAACCTATTTTCTATTGATGGAATGAGAAAGGTGTACACCTGTGCATTGACTGTCGAGGTTGATCACCATCTCCCCTGGTCCTTTACCTGACATGCAGCCCCATATCATAAATGACCGGGGAAATTTGCTTGTTTTCCTCAGGCAGTTATCTTTGCATGTTTCATTGGAACGCCACCAGACAAAAGTTCCAGCATCATCGCCTCGCCAATGCAGATTCGTGATTCATCACTGAATATCACTTTCATCCAATCATCCACACTTTAGCCCACTGCACCCTTGTTTTCTTCTGTTTAGGTGTTAAATCTGTGTTTTTTTTTGGTTTTTCTGTATGTACATCCCATTTCATTCAGCCAAATTCGTACAGTTCTGTCACAAACATTGACTCCTGTTCGCCCATTTGCTTTTTATCTGTTTTGTTGTGCATTTTCAATTTTCGAGGCATATTGCTTTGAGTTTTCTATCCTGACGCTTTGACGCCTTCCGTGGTCTACCTGTATGTTTTCCTTGAACCTATAACCTTCCCATTTTGTTCATACTTCCACCACAGCTGACTGGGAACAACCAACATCTTTTGCCACACTCCGTGTTGGAGTTTCATAACCCTTTCCACTGTTTCAAATGACAGCTCTCTTCTTGGAGCCATGTTTCCCTTCAATTAGCCAGTCCAATTAAAGTCCAACAGCTCGTTAAGGTCTGCAAACACTCCCTTTTAACTGCAGACTAATTTGCATATTCAGACTTGTGCTGGTATTTGTTTTAGAAATACAAATTACAAAGTGATTCCATAATTTTCTCCTCAACATTGAGTGATTCCATAGGTTTTTCTTCCACTTGATCTGGAAAAAAGTATGTCATTAATTAAAATATTTTAATCTAATTTGTTTGAGGTATGTTTCATGAAGCCAGAATGTTCAGCTGTTAAACAAAATTTGTTTTGTGTCAGATCTCTGATTTGTTCATTTGCTATGAAGTAAAAAAGCTGGAAGAACATGAGAACAAGTGCGCTGATTCCATAATTCTTGCCAGGGGTTGTAGTTCATTAATCACACTGATATGTCAAACGTTACAGCTCTAACGTCTGATGAAATGCCATGGACGTTTTCGCCCGTTTAACAATATTTTCCAGAGCCGAGAACGGCACGGCGTTTCGCCCGGCACGTATTCGAAGGCCTCGGAGAACAGCTCTGAAAACGAGGACCCACTCGAGTCGGTTTCCGCGGCGACCGCGGAGAGGGCCCCAGACAAGGCCCCCGACCCACCCCGGGGGGATCCATTTTCCCAACGACTTTAATAGTGCATCTTTCTGCAGGCAAAGGACTTGATTCGCCGATCGAGCACTCTAGCGGCTTATTTCGGGACGGCCCACTTAGGAACGACGTGGGGGGGGAGGGGTAGAGGAGAGAAAAGTAATCGCGGGCGGCCGACGGATAGCAGGGAGGCTTTAACTCGCACGCCCCCCTCCCGCCCACCCCGCCCCCAGGGCCGCTATGAAGAGATCCTTCTGGTTATTACGCTCCCTTCAGCTGCGTCTTGGCCCCAGAAAGCAATCACCTCTCGCCTCAGAATCAATCAGACCTGCACTTATTCCAATCATTTAGCCTCGCTGGACCAAAACAGCACGCTCGCCCGTGCCCCTGGTAATGAGTTCTTACCGCCAGGATCATGATACGTAAGTAAATAAAAAATAAAAATAAAGACATAAAGAAATTGTGTATTTTTGTGGAATAAGCTGTTACATTCATGAACTGGGAGGGAATGCTTTGTTTGAATGGTGACTGCGACTGGAGGGAGTAGTTATGCGTGTGGGTGTGTGTGTGTGTGTGTGTGTGTGTGTGGGTGTGGGTGTGCGTGGCTTTGTTGAGTGTTTACCTGTGTTTGAATGTGCTGAGTGCATGCTGAGTGTGTGTGTGTGTGTGTGTGTGTTGGGTGTAATGTAATTGCGTGTGTAGTTACTTGCGGCTGTGTTGAGTGTAGTGCAGTGTGTGTGTGTGAGCGTGTGTGTGTGTAGCTATGTTGTAGTACAGTTGTGTGTGTAGCCATTTGTGGCTGTGCTATGTGTAGTGTATTAGGTACGTACTACACGTAGCTGTCTTGGCTGCAGTGTAGTTGTATGTGTGTGTGAGGCTGTTTGGCTATGTGGGTGGTTATGTGTGTGTGTGTGTATGTGTGTGTGTTGGATGTACCTGTGTGTTTAGCTGTGTTGGGCCTTGAACAATTGTGTGTGTGTGTGCCTATGTTGGCTGTAGTGCAATTGTGGATGTGTAGTTATTGTTGGCTGCGTAGTTATGTATATACTAGCTCTCCTGGGTGTAGTGTAATTGTGTGTGTGTGTGTGTGTGTGTGTGTGTTTGTATGTGTGGGTGCTTGGCTGTGTTGGCTCCAGTCACGTTGCTATGGTTGCAATCACAGACCCCCTACAGTACCTTTGCGGACCCCCTGTTGAAAACCCCGGCATTAGATGAAAGCTCCACATCTCACATGCTTTAAAAGACAAAGACGCCTGCCCTTCACTTCAGCTGTCTGCGTGCGATCTGAAGGCAGATTTGATCTTGTGTGTAGAACAAGCACCTCAACATCTTTGTTTTCTTTCGCGTCTCCGCACACCTAACACCCGTTTCTTCATCATCTTCCTCATGACCAAACCGCCACCTCTCTCCCGGTTTACAGACCCACACACGCTGGCAATCATTTACACCGCACACACGACATGAATCCAATCGTTCCAGCTCCACGTCTCACCCTGCAACGATTTCATTCACAAACAACCGAGGTGTGGAAAGCGTCGCTGTGATGATGTTTTCATGCCCCATCAATCAACACATTTTTGTTAACCGGCTGCTTTGACCTTGTGCAGAGAATATAAAGATCACAGGCTATGACGCACCTTTCCAGATCTTTCTCAGCCGACATGAACACGGTTAATCAGGGCTGCATTCGCAGTGTGAAAGGCTCTGAACTGTAGAAAATGGTACATTCACTCCAACCCAGGGATGTCAAACCCCAGTGTTGGACGGTCACGGTGTATATTAGGTTTTTCTCATCTTGAATGCAGCCGTAGTCAAAGCCTTTGGGTCTCCGCTAACTAACCAGGCAGGGAAAGGAACGTGAGCCAGACCTTACCGATTCCTCTCACATACGCACGCCGCTTTGGGTTTTTCTCTGCGAAGCTGTGCTCGGACGAAGGCGCGGTTTGAGACTAATGGTAGTTTAATTCGCTGTGTTGGGGGGTAATTTATCGGTCGTGTACCCCATTCAGACCTCTCCGTTTAAGCAGCGAAGGAAACGGCTGTCAGATCGTTTGATGCACAATGGCTTCACTGATAAATCAGATCGTTTGATGCACAATGGCTTCACTGATAGGCTGATGAAAGAGATTGCAGGAGCCCTTCAAGAGAGAGCCTGGGCTCAAAAAACACATGACCCAAAGTTCAGATACTCTACATACTGGTACACAGTACTGAACACAAGTATTAGTCTAAACACAGTACAGACTATTTAGCTCTTGTGTTCATATACACTACAACACTGTAATAGTGTTCAGCTGTCTGTTCAGATACACTAAACACTGTAATAGTGCCCAGCTCTGTGTCCAGATACACTAAACACTGTAATAGTGTTCAGCTCTGTGTTCAGATACACTACAGAGTGTAATAGTGTTCAGCTCTGTGTCCAGACACACTACAGAGTGTAACAGTGTTCAGCTCTGTGTCCAGACACACTACAGACTGTAATAGTGTTCAGCTCTGTGTTCAGATACACTAAACACTGTAATAGTGTTCAGCTCTATGTTCAGACACACTAAACACTGTAATAGTGTTCAGCTCTGTGTTCAGATACACTACACACTGTAATCGTGTTCAGCTCTGTGTTCAGACACACTACAGTCTGTCATAGTGTTCAGCTCTGTGTTAAGACACACTACATACTCTAATAGTGTTCAGCTCTGTGTCCAGACACACTGCAGAGTGTAACAGTGTTCAGCTCTGTGTCCAGACACACTACAGACTGTAATAGTGTTCAGCTCTGTGTCCAGATACACTAAACACAGTGTAGTAGTGTTCATTTCTGTGTTCAGATACATAACACATTGTAATACTGGTCAGCTCTGTGTTCAGATACACTACACACTGTAATAGTTTTCCGCTCTGTGTTCAGATACACTAACACTAATAGCGTTCAGCTCTGTGTTCAAACGTACTGAACGTAGACACCATGTGACCTGGGTGTACAGTGTGTTACAGTAACACTGGGCCCAGCAGCGATGTTCAGCATCGATGTAAAGGCAGTCTGTGGTTTCCACGGCGCTCTGTCTTATTGATTTGCAATAAGTGCCAGGAGGAAGTACTAATTGCTCCATCTGTAACCCGTGTGTGTGTGTGTGTGTGTGTGTATGGGTGTGTGTGATTCTCAGTCTTGTACAGTCTGCCAGTGATCACACAAATCACACCGATATCACCGCCTGTTACTGCCTGCACTCACATACTGTATCCAGACCGACAAGCACATGCAACAGAGATGTAATGGGAGATAATAATTTCCTATTCACACACACACACACACACACACACACACATTCACAGAGACACACTCATTCATACACACGGGGAAACACAAACATACACCCTCACACACACTCACTCAGACACACTCATGCACACACACAGAGACACTCATTCACACGCACGGACACACACACACACACACGTACTTCAATACATGGCGTGTGGACAACAGAGCAGGACAGTTCTTTGTGTAACAGCCACTTGTACCCTTGGAAGAGTGACCATTTACCTCAGCCCCACAGCCATTCAAATTCTCAAATCAGTGACAACAGACGAATTATTTGAACACAGACACATGCAGTATTTTCTATGATTAAAACACCACTCAAACGATTTTTGAATAAAAGCGCATGAAGTTGGAGTTTAGGCCTGAGGCTTTTGGGCTGCTGACTGAAATCAACAGGAGGTGCTCTACCCTCCAAACACAGCGTGACTGACAGGGCCAAACTGGGTGAAAAGGCTCGCCCCCGAGACCCCAGCGATAACGTTTAAAAGGAGGACAGCAGGCACGGGAAGTGCTGACACAGCCTTCCACAGGACCACGACGCTTTTTAATTATTCCGGGTGAAGTCGCACGCGGTAACACGAGCTGCCACTGTCTCCTGGAGAGACGTCTTCCACATAAATTATAACTGACATTTTAATTAAATGCTCTAAAGGTTACAAAATTGTTATTCGCCCCCCCTCCGCCGCCCATTCCGCTATCCAGCCGCGTACCTTTTCCTACTTTTTTAACACTGACCCCGGCACAAAGGTCGAGGTGGCTGTTTATTATTGGCTAAAGGCGACCGTCGCCGCTGTGCGCGTTACCGCGCCAACGGCCTTCCCGCGCCAACGGCCTTCCCGCCGCAAAGCAAGGACGTGTTAGCGGAAAAACCATAACATTACGCGCAGAAGAGGGAACGGTCTGAATGGTTAATATACATAAATGAAAATAAATAAAGAAATAAATGAAAATACATACATAAATAAAGAAATAAATGAAAATACATAAATAAAATAAATTAAATTAATAAATAAATGAGAATATATACATAAATAAATGAAAATACATCAGTAAATAAATGAAAATACATAAATAAATAAATAAATAAATAAATAAATGAAAAGAAATAAATACATAAATGAGAATACATACATAAATAAATAAATGAATGAAAATATATAAGAATAAATAAATGAATAAAAATACCTACATAAATCAATGAATTAATAAAAACATAAATAAAATCAGTGATTAGTGAGCTTGGCCCAGGAGCATGCAGGTGAAAATCAGGGCAGGTCATCGCTGAAGGTGCCGCGACGTGCTTACTCCATATTGCGATGCAGCAAACATGTGCCTAAATGCTAATTATGAACGTAACAGATAGCATGGACTGGTGCAGTGCCTCCGTTGATCTCAAAGGATTTTACAGTGAGGAAGGAGGACTCATCTTAACCGCCACCAATGTCTCCTCTCCCCATCTGGATGATGTACGGCCCAGAACACTTAGCCTACCAGGACCTGAGGAACACGTGAAAGAGGTCAGATTTATGCGGTGGAAGTAGAGGGAATGTTCTAAACACGCGGGCGGACACCGATCAGAGCGGGCAGTTCTGAGTTCTCCGGGAGACCGGACCAAGTGTGAGGAGCGGAGAGGCTCCGGGAGTGACACATCAATCCTGATCCCTCCCCTCTGGAGCGGCTGAACCAGTCCAGTGAAAAGCTGTTTCCCAATACGCCGCTAACGCATGAAGCTGAACGGCCATAACAGCCTGCAGGGAGAGAGGGAAAGAGGGAGGGAGAGAGAAAGAGAGAGAGAGAGAGGGAGAGGGAGAGGGAGGGGGAGAGAGAGGGAGAGAGAGAGAGAGAGAGAGAGGGAGAGAGAGAGAGGGAGAGGGAGAGAGAGAGAGATAGGGAGAGAGGGAGAGAGAGATAGGGAGAGGGAGAGAGAGAGAGATAGGGAGAGAGGGAGAGAGAGATAGGGAGAGAGAGAGGGAGAGGGCGATAGGGAGAGGGAGATAGGGAGAGAGAGGGTGAGAGAGAGAGATAGGGAGGGAGAGATAGAGGGAGAGAGAGAGAGGGAAGGAGGGAGAGAGGGAAAGAGAGGGATAGAGAGAGGGAGAGAGGACAGAAAGAGGGAGAGGGCGAGAGGGAGAGAGGACAGAGAAAGAGAGAGGGAAGGAAGGAGAAGGAGAGAGAGGAAGAGAGGGAGAGAGATAGGGAGAGAGAGGCGAGGTGGGTGGCATAAAACTAAGACCAAAATGAGGCCAGCGTGAAGTCAGTTGAGCGGAACCAGCCGCAGTCAATAAAGAAGAGACGCGCCCTCCCTCCCTCCCTCCCTCCGCCCGCTCCGCCCGAACACCGCCGCGGTTAACAAGGGGGTCCGAGTCTCCGGCTGGCGACGGCACATCCGTCAGACGAAGCGGGGCCTCTCCTCCCCTCCCCTCCCCCGGGCACTTGGCCGCGAGGTGCTCCTCCGGGCTCCGCCGCGCTTTGATCAGGCTATGAAAGGGCCATTTTCACGTCAATCATCGCCGGCCAACCTTTCATCTTCGCCGACACACTTCCGCAGAAAATGACAAAGGCGTTACGCCGAGCCGCCGAGGAGAGTTCCTCAGGGAATTATTTTCCTGCCACGCGTACTACCCTCGCCTGCGACGCACCGCTGCCAGGATGAGAGTCGCACACCCTCCCCCACCCCGCTCCCCGCACGCAAATTACCCGAGCCCGTCCGATCAGCCACGGTCCCCGCTAGTCTAATAAACAATATAAAGAGATGCGAACGATGGCGGCGATATCCAATCATACATAACGCCTGCGCGCTTCCGGAATTAAAACCGTTCTCGTCGAAGCGGGATCGGCGGAGAGCGTGGCTTTTGTAATCCGCCTTTTTAGTTATCGTTTATACTTCCCGGGCCGGAATTGCAACGACGAGTAGTTACGGGAAGATTTCCCAGGAAACCGCTGCTGCGATGTGTTGAGTCTATTATCCATTCCGAAGGTAAATGCAAATTGTTCCCTTGATGCGCTCAAGGTAAATCACATATTTATAGGTAGGCCTGCCTCTCAGAAACCATAACAGCCGAACACGCTCACTAAGGCACCCCACCAGTGGAGTTGATAATGATTCCTGGAAAGCTGTGGTTAAGTTGTGGTGAGGTTGTAGAGATGTTACAAAGTCGGTAATTGACCCCTCCATTGCGGGAATAATAACATTCCAGCAAGGCTCGCGAATCCAGGGTCAATTACCGACTTTGTAACATTTCTACAACCTTACCACAACTTAACCACAGCTTTCCAGGAACATCGTACAGTAAATACCAGCAGCAGACCAGGGCCAAATACATCATTGTTTTGGATTCAAACACTTTTCTACACTTTACTTAGGTTGTCTGGTGTATTGGAACCTATTAAATGCTCCCAAAAAGTGCAAAACCCTTCCAGGCCTCTTGGTTGACTCAATTGCAACTCCAGGCCAGTTGAAACGAGCACAGAAAAGTATTTGAATCCAAAAAAACGGTTACGTGTTTGACCCAGGTCTGACCAGCAGTTACATATTGTTCTAAGGCAATATACAGACGCATTGATTTTACACATTTGGCATGTTGTAGCCCAGCAGACATTCTAAATAAATATATTACTGTGTCATCGGGGGCAATGCACAACATGGCTCGGAGTGGCGAAAAAGAAAGATTGTCCAAACGTTGCAACAACAACATTACCATTAACCTCTGTGCTCTGAGCAACATGTTAAATGGTTAAACGGCCATTTTGTGCAAGCTGGGAGTTTAACGCTGATGGACGCCCGCGCCCGCTTCATTCTGGTTAGCGCAGAGAAGACGCAGAGACAAACGCAACGCGGTTTTCCTCGCGCGAAACGCAATAACCGTCCATCACGCGAGATATTATTATTAATTCTCAGAAACGCCCCACGGCGACCCAGAAAGAAGGTCGATAAGTCGGCCCCTGAATGGCAAAAAAGGTCTTTTTGTAATGAAAATAACACTTACTGGGAACGAATAATGGACTCCAGGTTCACTTTCTCAAGATGCTGTCACTCCATTACATTTAATTGAGGCCTATTCTTTCCATTGAGGGAAATAAGCTAAAAGGAGCAGTGCTACAGCCCGTTATTGATGTACCTGATTCCTCTGGAAATTGGACCATTTAGCACTGCGAGGCCCGGGTCTAGAAAAGGAAACACTCTGCTCACCAGACTATTCAAGCCTCTAATGAACCGCAAATTGGATTCTGATGGTTTTCGGGAGAAAGGATCTGAGCAAGGCGACTCATTTGAGTCCGGAATGGGAAACGTTTCCTCTGATAAAGACGCTGTTATTTGTCAGGTCCGAGCCGGGCGGCCATTTTGGCTCTGACGGGAGGACTTTGTTGTGGCCGCTGTAAAATAAGTCTTAAATCTTTGGCCTGCGCTGTTGACAGTCTGTGTTGTGCGCAGAGGCGGGGGCGGACGCGTAAACTCGCTGACGTCATGGCTCTGTCGGGGGGTGGGCGGTGATTTATGCCGACAGCGTCGGTTGTAAATTCAAGTTTTTCTCCCATTGTGTTTCAATGAATATACAGTGATGAGGGGACCTGAGCATGTACCCTCCCACGGACAGGGTGGTCTACAGGACCGTGGACAGCAGCTATGCATGTACCCTCCCACAGACAGGGAGGTCTACAGGACAGCCGCTATGCAGGTACCCTCCCACAGACAAGGAGGTCTACAGGAAGGAGCTATGCATGTACCCTCCCACAGACAGGGAGGTCTACAGGAAGGAGCTATGCATGTACCCTCCCACGGACAGGGAGGTCTACAGGACAGCAGCTGTGCATGTACTCTCCCACAGACAAGGAGGTCTACAGGAAGGAGCTATGCATGTACCCTCCCACAGACAGGGAGGTCTACAGGAAGGAGCTATGCATGTACCCTCCCACAGACAGGGAGGTCTACAGGACATCTGCTATGCATGTACCCTCCCACAGACAGGGAGGTCTACAGGACCGTGGAGAGCAGCTGCCTTTGTTGACACACATTGGTGCAAGAGGGGCAGGGGTGGCCTTGTCCAAGTAAAACTGCTTCAAGAGCATTTCTGGAAACCTCTGGTTTCTTTTCAGTGCAAGGCTGGTCTTGATGCCCAATGCCAGACAGAGGTTGTTGGTGAGTGTTTTCAGCACTGTTTTAGAAGGTTTCTGGTGCAGACGTTTTACGCTTGGGAGTGGGCTGAATAGGTATTGGAGCGACAGCCAGTGAATGATGTGACCAAATTAGTGGAGATAGTATTTATCTGGGGCAGTGGACAATGTTTGTGTCCCTAGCAGAATCTCACAGTAAGGCAAGTGGTCTCCCTGCTGTTTATGTCAAGTTCTGTCCATACCATTATGTCGCAGCAGAATGTTTTGATCTTCAATCGTCTAGTTTTGGTGATCATGTGCCCCTAGATCTTAGCTGACAGCAGTGGACAAGGGCCTGGTCTACTGCTGCTGTGTCCAGTCCCATTCAAGCTTCATTGTGCTTTCAGAGATACCCTTCTACACAAACTGTTGTAAACAGTTGTTATTTGAGCAGTTGTGGCCTTGAGGTTGAACGATTCTGTCTATTGTCCACCCGTCAACAAGGTGATTTTGACCCCAGAAACTGCCACTCACTGGATGTTATTTTTTACAGCACCATTCCCTGTAAATTTTGGAGAATGTAGTGTGTGAAAATCCCAGGAGGGTAGCTGTTTCTGAAATCCTGGAACCACTATGTCTGGCACAAGCAATCATACTATAGTCAGGGGGCGACGTGGCTCAGGCAGTAAGAGCAGTTGTCTGGCAGTCGGAGGGTTGCCGGTTCGATCCCCCGCCCGGGCTGTGTCGAAGTGTCCCCGAGCAAGACGCCTAACCCCCAAATTCTCCTGACGAGCTGGTCGGTGCCTTGCATGGCAGCCAATCGCCGTTAGTGTGTGTATGAATGGGTGAATGAGAAGCATCAATTGTACAGCGCTTTGGATAAAGGTGCTATATAAATGCCAGCCATACAGTCAAAGTCGCTTAGATTACACACCTAGCCCATTCAATTGTTTTGTCTGAACAACAACTGAACCTCTTCACCATGTCTGTTTGTTTTATATATTAAGTTGCTGCCACACGATTCACTATTTGAAGGAGCAGGCTATTTGTGTTAATGAGCATGCACAGTATATAATTCAAATGGCATAAATTAAAACATCAAATGGTAATAGCACAGTAGTTTATCTTTTTGAAAACTGATAGGTGGTGGATATTTCTGGAAACTGGTGGGGGTATATTTGTTAAAATGAATAAGGCTTTCATGTTCAACAAACAAGTAGAACTTATATGAATGTCACCAAATTAAATTTAATTGGAAATGGCCCCAAAACTGACAAACATACCTGTTATATGCAAGCTAATATACTACTGCTTAAATAAGGACCTTTTTAATGAGGACTTTTTGCTTACATACTAAGCCAAGTGGGTATTGCCTGAAGGAACTGCTACCGGTATCAAAAGTGTCTCTTCTGTATGAAATAAATCACTCCAATTTAACTGTATGTTTTTCAAATTGTTTACCTGTTTTTCAAAATGTTCTCTTTCAATGTCAACAGATGAAATTGGCTTTCCAGAATAAGGATGTTGACAGTGCAGTTTCCTGCTGTAATTACATTCGCTAAGCTGTTTTATGCCACCATGTTCGCATTAATGAACGAATCACTCCGCATACTGTAGACATAACCCTCCACAAAGCCAATCAATAATTTACGCAATGCTATTATGGAACGACAACAAATCACTGAGAACATGTTAGACTGGAAGTATGTCGGACAATGAAAAATCATTTCAAAATAGAACCCATTTTAACAAAAACCTCTTTCCCATGAACAGATAGATGAGTTTTAGCTAAAAGCCTTGGGTTTTGTTCTCTGGGGCGAGAGGACCATATTGATTTATACATTTTTAATGTCAGATTTATAAGAAATGTATCTCAGAAAGCAATTGTTCGGCAATCTATGAATTACATGATGTGATGTCTGCATCGAGTCTCTTTATAAATAAACTGGAAAGATGTCGGTGAGATTTGTCTCTGACATATTTCGTCAATAAAAATGAAATAGGCCATGGTTTAAAAAAAGAATTTAAACTGAGAGGTATTACATTTTATGTTTGGGTTTATATCTGTACAGTGCAGCCCATAAGTATTTGGACAGCGACCCAATTGTTGTTGTTTTGGCTCGGTACTCCAGCACATTGGACTTGAAATGAAACAAGTATGAGTAAGAATTTAAAGTGCAGACTGTCCGCTTTAATCTTAAGAGTATTTACATGCATTTAGTAATTTGTAACATTAGTTAGAGTTCCTTTATTTTTAATATTTTTATCTTTGGCAAATCGCATTCTAATAGCCATTATAATGACAAAAGTATTATCAGGAATATTTATCTTTGTTTGTACAAATCAATCATTGAGGAAGGTTCAAAACATTACTGGGTCATGACTTTCATAGATATATAAAAACAAGAACAGGAGGTTTAATAAGATGCATTGTTTGGGTCAGCGCTTACTGTGTGAGGATCATGATCGTAATCTCAACTCAATCATTTTTACTCATCGCATCCAATCAGGCTTGGATAAATCCTCATTTTTACAGTGTCCTGGACATTCTTTTAAAGTGGATTAGAAGCACAGGGGGTATTCATACACAAAAACGCATATCATACAAACACTCTAGATGATGACAGTATTCTGTTTTTGAACAAAGAGAACTACAAACAACACATTTCCGAGCTGGATAACATGGAAAAACATGGCATCAAGTTGTCAGCACAAATAACAGGAGAAGGAGAGAGATAGAGAGAAAGAGAGAGAGCAAAAGAGAGTGGGGAGAGGGAGAGAGAGAGAAAGAGAGAGGAAAAGAGAGTGGGGAGAGGGAGAGAGAGAGAGAGAGAGAGAAAGAGAGAGAGGAAAAGAGAGTGGGGAGAGGGAGAGAGAGGGGGAGAGAGAGAGAGAGAGAGAGAGAGAGAGAGAAAGGAAAAAGGCTAGTGTGAAGCTAGCAGTGGTTTTGACAGGAGCAAAGCTTTTCATCAGTGCAGACAAAAACAAACTATTAGCGGCCAAACACCGCCTTCAGGAGCTGGGCCACATTTGGAGTAGCTGAGATTGTGTGCTTCTCGCATTAGCGGAGAGAGAAAATGCAACCACCGCAAACGAATAGTGCTGGCAAACAGGACGGGGAGGAGAGAGGGGAACTTTCCGGAACAGAGCTGACGAACGTGCCTGTGACGTCACGTCGGACCCGGACTCGGCCTGAGAAGGAGCTCCCTCGTGTTCGGTCTTAGCAGATCTCCTTGGTCTCAGCTCAAATCAGGCCCATCAGCAGACCTTATCCATGGGCTAAAGGGCCAAGCTTACCCATAACCCCCACTCACCATTCACTCCCAAAGATGTTTAAAGGCAGTTCACCCATAAATGAAGTCCCAAGCCAAAAGTGGCTCCACCCAAATCCCAAGGGGTTTTGGCTTCGGTTGAGAAAATGGAGAAAGTTGATCAAATTTAGTAGGGTTTTAATAGGGGCTCAAAACGATAGTACAGCAGTCATTTTGGTTGAGAAGGTACAAGGTCAAGAATTTTATATGGCACTCCTGGGATTTTACAGTAGTTACGCTTGAGTGCTATATGGAACTCTTGGGACTGAAACTTTGCAGGGTTTTTTCCAAGAGCAATTTCTCAATGAACTATCACAGAGTGATTTCCCAGTGCCTTCTCCCAGCATTTGTTTCCAGAGTGTATTCCCAGAGTGATTTCCCAGTGTCTTATCCCAGAACTTGTTTCCAGGGTGTCTTGCCAGAGTTATTTCCCAGTGAGTTTTCCCAAAGAGGCCCGTCTCCAAACAACAGGTCCGATCTCCATCCCAAAGGCCCCTGCGGCCTGAGGTGGCCAGGGAACACAAGCCCCTGCCTTCACGTTCAACATTCCTTCATCTCAGCCGCTCTCACTTCCTCATTCCCAAAGGCGGGAATGCCAAAGCCTGACGTTAAGAAAAATGGACTGACGACGCCATCGCACCCAGACGATACGGGTCCCTGCCATTCCGGCTCAGAGCGGAGCCGAGGAGAAGAGGGTGGTGACACGCGCATATGGTTTAATAAGCCGGCCGGGGTAATTCACTCCGCTTGTTTTATGAGGAGATAAGCCAGCAGATACATTAGCCTTTTGCCTCATAAATATTCAATCAATTAGCTGAGGAGTGCAGGTATTTTAAAGAGAGATAAATCACGCCGTCGCGTCCTCTCGAGGAGAACCGGAGCCGGTTTAATGCTCTCTTTACACGCGACCTTCTCTCCCCGTCTGTAGGACGGCGGGTACGCGGGGGATGTGGACGGAAAGCTGTTAGCGCATCAGGCTAACAGCACGCTTCTCCTCAGAAGGAGGGAGGCCAAAGTCCTTTGTTCATACTGACGATACTGTATGGACAGATGGGGGAAGTATATCGCGATCCGGTGCTGTACGAACAACAAACCGGGTGGTTTTCTTTTGACATTGTAGTCTTAAAGGCCCACACCTATCAGCCTTCTCTTCTAGGTTTAGCGTTCTCTTCTAGGTTTCAGAGCATAATTACCCCTCTGCCTCCTGTGGTAAGCTCTCTGTGTTAACGTTCAACAACATCATCCAATAATTATTCAAAAACTTACATCGTGTCACGTGGGAAACCGTCTAGTACATTTTAGTTTGACCCTAAAATATGAGTACTTCTACCAAAATGTAAATTTTGTTTTACTTGGATCAGTATGGAACACAAATCGGAAGCTCCGGGATGATACGAAAAGTTCAAAAATCACAAAAAGACATACCTGCGGGCCTTTAGCGGTGTGCGCAATAAAAAGGAAAGCGTCACCCGCTGGCAAACAAATGCGCCGCGCTTTTATTGCCGTTTCATCTTCAGACGGGTAACTGACACAGATAAGCGAGCGGCGACCAAGCTGGGAAAGATACATAAATAACGTTTCCGTCTCCGATGATTTCCGAGGCGCGGAGCAATATCTGGATGTCGCTCCGGATTCAGGGACGAAGGGTAGGGAACGCCGTCCTCAGGGACGAACGGGGGGGGGTGGGGGGGGGGCGGTGGGAGGAGGACTCGGAGCCGTACCGAACCGGCCGCATTATCGCCTCCGTGTCGGCCTAACTCGCGGGAGAGAGGGAGATTTATTATAAACGGAGAGGAAAGATAATAACGATAAATCCTGTTTGGTTTAGAGTCCGGCCCGGGCGTGCGGGCTGTAGATCATTCCCGCTCGGGAAAAATGGATTTGGGATCTGGAGTCTGGCGGCTGACGGGAGCGGCGGTGTGGTGAGGGCTAAGCCGCGGAAGGGGCTCGCGCGAGAGCGTTGATGGGAGGAGATTAAAAACCCCTTTAATGTCCTCCTGGAGAAGACAGCAGGGGAGCGCCGTGACGCACTCTACCAAACAGACCAACGGCGGAACGGTGAAGGGTTAAGCATCGCGGGGGTGGCGGATATCGGCGGTAATAACCGCGGCGTTGGAGACGGAGAGACTGCCGTCTGCACATAAGAACGGGAGGTCGGAGGAGGGAGAGTAGGAAGCAGAAGTGGAAAAGTGGAAAAGCAATAATCTGTTTCCGCAAAATCCCTGAGAAAGAAAGCACTGGGCCAAACATAAAGGTTCCCTGTAAGTTTAACCATGTGTATCCAAAGGATAGACTCGGCCAAACATAAAGGTTCCCTGTAAGTGTGAACTGTATGTTTACAGAGGAGAGACTCGGCCAAACATAAAGGTTCCCTGTAAGTGTGAACTGTATGTTTACAGAGGAGAGACTCGGCCAAACATAAAGGTTCCCTGTAAGTGTGAACTGTATGGTTACAGAGGAGAGACTCGGCCAAACATAAAAGTGGAACTGGATCAACCCGGTTCAGTCTGGTCCGCGTCACACCATGGCGTCACCCTGTCCTGAAACAGTGATTAACCATCCCTGTTCTCACAGAGCTTGAGGGGATCATCAACTGTGCTGCTACACACACTTCCTCCATTTCCATCTTTCAGCAAGCTGTCATTTCATAAAACACACATTTAAATCACCCAGCAGCCAAGAAATTGATGATTGATGAAAATTGTCCTCAGTAAATGAAAAGCTGAATTGTTCTGGTCTTTGCATAAAGATTGTCCTATCAAAGCATTCATGAAGCATTCATAAGCATGTAATAATCCTGCCTATGCAAGTAGAATGCACTACTAAGGGTCATATAAAGCATGTTATGTCATTCATTCATTCATCCATTATCTGAACCCGCTTATCCTGAACAGGGTCGCAGGGGGGCTGGAGCCTATCCCAGCATACATTGGGCGAAAGGCAGGAATACACCCTGGACAGGTCGCCAGTCCATCGCAGGGCACACACACCATTCACTCACACACTCATACCTAAGGGAAATTTAGACTCTCCCATCAGCCTAACCTGCATGTCTTTGGACTGTGGGAGGAAACCCACACAGACACGGGGAGAACATGCAAACTCCACACAGGCCGACGGGGATTTGAACCCAGGACCTCCTTGCTGTGAGGCGACAGTGCTACCCACTGCACCGTCAAATTTCAAAAAAGAACTTAATATTGCATGAATATAATGTGAATTTAATTTACAGTCAGCGTTCTGACTAAAATTCCTGCAAGAAATGCTTGTGTGGAATTCATACGGTTATTCTATTATTTAACATTAATAACCTACTAATAACAGCCAGCAATATTCATGCCACATGAGATTTGAACATTTAAGGATTTTTTTTCTCCATTCCAAACTTCATTAGTTAATCAATTAACATGAATAAACAACGTAATCGCAACAGTCTGGAGTACATTGTCTGATAATATAAAGTGACTGCGGTTTGAAACATAACTGCCTCCTTGCAGTAAAAAACCATGTTAATGAACACAAAACTCCTGAACTCACATAAAAAAAATGCACAGGATGCTATTTTTTACCCCCTTGAGTAAAATCAAAGCAGGGAAAGCAGACGGATGGGAAACACGTCTCTCGATGAACTGGCTTCAGATCAATACGCTGTTTTTCCCGGTCTCAGAAAGAGCTCATTGTCTCCCTGCGTTCGTCCATCTGGTATCCATTGTTTCTCTTCTGACTGTAGTGGTGTTGACGAGGATTCGGAATGAAAGCGCCGGTGTCTGAGGAGGATATTGCCGTCCGTTTCGGTAAACGGTTATTACCCAGAAATGATCCTCAGCTGCTCTGTTGAGTCCCCCCGTGGGCTTGTGAAGGCCCCCGCCAGGGCCCTGACAGGCTGACGGGTGCCCGTGTGAGTGCCTGCTCTAATCCGCGCTCCCCTCCTGTG
>NC_083773.1:36796727-36799227 GCF_963514075.1 Conger conger
CCACACAGTGCAGCTGCCTGCCCCAAAACAGGCCCGGCCTGATGGGTTCTGCCGCCCCAGTCTGATGGGTTCTGCCGCCCCAGCGCAGCGCCCTCAGCTCATTACCGCCGGCGCTGCACTCTGGGTAATTTATCTGTGCGGCACGGGGGTCCGTGTTAACACCGGTGAGCGATGGCGCGCTCTCTCTCCCTCGCGCTGAGGGGCTGTTGTTGTTTTTAGCGTATGCAAAGCTCCGGGTTATGCGCTACCTGGCACACACATCGAACTGCGAGCGGTTCTGTAGTGTCGGAGTGTGAGGTTAGCCCAGCCCGGCTCTGCCACTGTACATACCTCCACCGGTCAGGTGACTCATCACCCGGCCAATGATAGAGCAGGGCAGGGGCGGGACCAGTAGGCTGCTCAACCAATGAAAGTGTGGCAAAAAACTTGTCTCTCTCTCTCTCCTTCCTTGTGTTGTGTAGGGGCTGACAGATTTCTGTGCCTTGTGCTGTTGTAGGGTCATAATAAAGGTGTATAAAAATAAAAGTCGTACTCTCGTTTTCTCCCTTTCTCTCTTTCTCTCCCTCTCCCCCTTCTCTCTTTCTCTCTCTCCCTCTCCCTCCTCTCTTTCTCTTTCTCCCTCTCTCTCTGTCTCTCTCTCCCTCTCCCTCCCTCTCCCCCCTCTCCCTCTCTCCCTGTCCCTCTCTCTGTGTCTCTCTCCCTCTCTCCCCTCTCTCTCTTTCTCTCCCTCTCTCTCTCCCTCTCCTTCTCTCTCCCTCTCTCTCCCCCTCTTTCTCTCCCTCTCTCTCTCCCTCTCCTTCTCTCTCCTTCTCTCTCCCTCTCTCTCCCCCTCTCTCTCTCTCTCTCTGCCACACGGGTGGTGTAATGTGTTACTGCCGCTTCGTGGGGAGTTCTCCGCGGCGCTGGCTGCTGCCGTGGAGACCGGCCCTTTCCCCCGTAACCGAGCGCTAATTGCTAAGCGCTAATGACCGTTTCCCGTCAGCTCCACCCGGGGGTCTGTGAGCGAGAGGCAGCGGGCGCGACGGCTGTTATTCCCCCCGTCACACCGAGCGTGCTCAGCCCTGACCGCTGGAAGAGTCTGTCTTTCTGTCTCCCGCGCCTTCCTTTCCTCTCTTTCTTTCCTTCTGGCCTCTTTCAGAACAGGAATAAATCACTGGAACATAAAGGCCCAACAGCAGGCCAGAGACCTGAAAACAATCCTCCCTTCCTCCCCCCCCCCTCCAAATAAGGCCTTACCTGAGAGAGAGAGAGACAGGAAGAGAGACGGAATGAGAGGAAGGAGGCAGGGGGAGGGAGAGAGAGACAAAGAGAGAGAGAAGTCGGGGACAGGCATGGCTGACTCTCATCAGAGGTGGAAGCAAGTGACCCCTTTATCTTTAAATTCCCATTAAACACAGGGCTATCTTAGCCTTACCGGAGGGCTGTCTTAGCTTTCCCATTAAACGCAGGGCTATCTAAGCCAAAACAGGGGGCTAACTTAGCCTAAACACAGGGCTATCTTGGCCTTCCCATTAAACGCAGGGCTATCTAAGGCAAAGCAGGGGGCTAACTTAGCCTAAACACAGGGCTATCTTGGCCTTCCCATTAAACGCAGGGTTATCTTAGTCAAAACAGAGGACTAACTTAGCCTTTAACACAGGGCTATCGTAACCTTCCCATTAAACACAGGGCTATCTTAGCATAAACGCAGAGCTATCTTAGCTTAAACGCAGGGCTATCTTAGCGTAAACGCAGGGCTATCTTAGCCTAAACACAGGGCTATCTTAGCCTAAACACAGGGCTATCTTAGCCTGAACAGAGGGCTATATTAGCCTTCCCATTAAACACAGGGCTATCTCAGCTTAAACGCAGGGCTTGATTAGCCTAAACGCAGGGCTATCTTAGCCTAAATGCAGGGCAATCGTAGGCTAAACGGAGGGCTATCTTAGCCTAAACGGAGGGCTATCATAGTCTAAACGCAGGGCTATCGTAGCCCTCCCATTAATCACAGGGTTATCGAAGCCTTCCCATTAAACGGAGGTCCCAGTTCAAATTCCCAGAGCTGGCTGCGAGCCGGGCTATCTGCTCACGCTTGGGGCCCGTGGCGCTGGCGAGGCAGCCCGGCCGGCCCGGTAATTTCAGCCCTTATCAGCCGCACTCCACAGGGGGCCCTTACAAACCCGCGCCATTCTCTGAAGCCATAGCGCTTGCCCGCTATCAGATCCAGCCCCGAAGGCCACACGGCCAAACGGGAGCGTGGGACAACAATGAACCAAAGCCGCCATTTTATTTATTTTTGCCTTACATTTGCAAAAAAAAGTGGGGCGGGCCGGGGGGGGTTAACCTCCTCAGCACTGGCCTCCGCTTCCAGCCTCATTGCCCCATTAATCTATTTCCGAGCTCCCAGAATTTGCCGAGGACGAACAGATTAGCCCTGCGCTGTGCCGTTCTCGCAGCTGAAGCCAGGTTCACCTGGGAGCCGGCTGGGAAAGCAGAGATTAATCTCCCCGGTTACGGTTCA